>NC_051154.1:94931256-95179296 GCF_013339745.2 Dermacentor silvarum | reverse complement strand
GGGGATACACGACCCTGTATGAAATTCACGCCAAAAAAATTAAAATTAAATTATGGGTTTTTACGTGCCAAAACCAGTTCTGATTATGAGGCACGCCGTAGTGGGGGACTCCGGAAATTTGGACCACCTGGGGTTCTTTAACGTGCACCTAAATCTAAGTACACGGGTGTTTTCGCATTTCGCCCCCATCGAAATGCGGCCGCCGTGGCCGGGATTCGATCCCGCGACCTCGTGCTCAGCAGCCTAACACCATAGCCACTGAGCAACCACGGCGGGTGAATTCACGCATCTGAATAGCATTTGAATGCATTTGGCTACTAAAGGAAACATGTCTCTACAAGGAAAACGCGAGGAGGAATTGGACGTGCTCGTCGTATTGCGCGGCCCAGCGACCACTTGCACCCGCCCAAGTTTCTGCTTTTCCACGAGGCCGTATCAAGCTTTTGCAATAACATGTATCGAAACATTTCTTTTAAATGCGAAGCGCTGCCTTGGTTTCAGTTATATGGATGGCGTGGTGCGACATCAATTAGACAGGCCCGTAGGCTCCCTCTGTCTTCAATCGGTCTTGCCCAAAATAGGGCGTCCTTGTATTCTACATTGAAAGCTGTGAGGAAATAAAAGTAACAATTCTACCGCGAAAATAAGCAGGAAGGTAGAACTCGAAGCTCCGTGCAGATTTCCAGCTGCTCAGTATAATTCTTGGAAGGATAACTCGACGCGTTTTGGCTAAGATCAAGTCTTTTATTTTCTGTTTGTGTGCTCCGAACTCAAGAGACAATAAATACGTGCCTGTCGATAAATGCAGCTTTAGCGGGAAGAGAGCTGAGAAACATCCAAAGCTTAAGGCGGACGCCCACGAAACCCGGATGGTCGTTACTTAGAGCTTACTCCGTTCACGGCTTACTATACGCGCTTTCATCGACGTAACATCTTAGCTGCTGTGTTTCCATCCAACGCCTTTTCTCTCTATACGTGATCGGAGTTAATCCGAATGCTTCAGATACGACATTCGAACGGACATGTGCATCTATATGCTGCGCCATTTCTTACGTTCGTTTTGCTTCACTGAACGGCGGAAGGTGTTCCGTTGCCACTTACAAGGAACCTGCTCTCCGCGATATTTTTAATTCACTGTTGGTAGAAGCAATGAGCAACGACAGGCTTCGAATGATTAAAATGGAGGTCATGGCTAACAGCTGTTTGGAAGTAAAGGGAATTTTCGTAAGCCGGTTGCGACAAGCGCACGATAATAAACACGGGATGAATAAGAGCGTACGTCGCCAATTAATAGGCGTTAACTGCATGGTTCCAAATATACACTTTTGCCAAAGCAGCGATAAGTAAGTTCTATAAGGACAAAACCTTTATCAACTTATGTTCTGTTTTCCCACGAAACGTTTGTAAAACCTGCTTTGAATGCCGTATATAGACCTATCCATCAAGAGCTCCTTGGTCATCGCCATATTATCCTCCTCTAGTCCGTTGGAAACTCACTTGAGCCCCTGGTCAAAAGCATTAGGAACAGATACCAAGCAAGCAGTCCAGACAGGACATGTCCTCCCACCCGATGGAAGTGTCTGTAGGCAGACAAGTCACAGGATGTGAGGTCGCGGAGTTGCACTGGCCTTGCTGTCATTGTCGGTGAAGAAAAAAGAAACGAGCATCATTGCGCGCCACGCGCGATTGAGTGTACGATTGTAATCGGGGCGCAGTTACGACAGTCTCCACTTCTCAAAATAACTTAAAGAATACGGCACAAGCAACGCACTTGTTGCAATCCACGTTAAGCGAAGCTTTCTCCGATTGTTTGATTATTTGAAAACGTGTTTGTTATGCTTTTTAAATGACAATTCTGCTCTGGACTATTTGCTGCTTGTTTAATGCAAACCTAAGTTTATGTGGCCTTATGTATGCGACATTGGTGCAGTGAAGACTTGCAGGCTAACGCGATGTTTTGCGAGTAGTGAAAGAATTGTGAGCAGAGGTGCATGTGTACAGAAGTATGAGACCTAAAAATGCATGTTTAACGCTTCAACACCTCTGACGAAGGCAGCAAGAAAACCACCGACGGACCGACAGACAAACCGGTGGGTGTAGTTGAACATACCTCACTTTATCACTCGAAGACTCAACTTAAAATCTATTCCTGACATGAGTAACGCATTGATTGGACAGCGAGGAATCATTTCCTACACCCTAGGCGCTCTATGTGACGCAGTGAACTTGCAGATGCAAGCAATGCGCAAGAATACAATCATGCAGTTGCAGGCAATCGACATAGGTGCTCGTTTAGCCCTAAACACAAGACCGCCGCTTGTCATTCTGGCTTTTTAGTACCGATGTCAATACACCACATATGGATGGAATGAGCCGCACTGAAGACATGCCCGAACACTAGATCCTACCTTGTCGATTACCATCAAGACTTCCCCGACGAACCGCGACCCTATTGTATAGGATATATGCTTGGCCGTGGTGTTCACCCATGCCTACGCATTCCGGATAGATACGTCCGACACCGCAGCCTAATTCGGTGACGGCAAAAAAAAAAAAAAGAACGTAATATTATGTGCAGTGCCGACAGCACAGCGTACAGAGAGGATCACTATCATGCGTGCTTAACCAGTTGGACGACCAGCCTCTGTCGGAAGAGTTCTGCAACATCGACGGGACTTAACATCGCAACTCAAAGTCGTTATACTGTGCTTCTTGCGTACAGTCATCGTAAGATGAGTTCTGCCGCAATTTTTCTATCTCGCTGTTTCGATCCTCTTTCCAATCCCCATTGTCCCCACCCCACTGAAGGGTAGCAAACAAGGAACGCTCATACTTTTAACCCCTCTGCCTTCCCTCTATTTCTATACCTCTCTTTCTGATGTAGTGACTCTTCAGTCACAAACTTGGAGCTTGTTTATACCCCCAAGAGAGAGAGAGAGAGAGAGAGAGATAGAAAAATCCAGAGCCCTTCCACTACTGTGAAGATGGAAGCCGGCGAAGCTGTGACTATGGTGGGTCTGCTGTAGTGAATATTGCTATAGTGGATTTATATATTATCATTATTGATTATATTGAGCGTCTTCGGTATGTTCGTCAAACAGCAAGGACACCGGCGTCTTGTTTTCGCCCGGCGCGATGGCCAAGTAGTGCGTATGCTGCGCCAAGTCTGCCCCATTGTCAAAGACTAGCGCATGAGCCACAGTGTTCATAGCCGCGGCACACTGCACGGCAGCGTCAGGATCCTGTGAGATCTCTCCCGCTCCTGGTCTCGGCGGCTCATACCCACATATCCAACGTGGGTATGAGGTACAAGTGCTTTCTTTCTTACCTTCCTTTCTTTCTTTCTTTTCTTCCTCACTTTCTTTCTTCTCTTTCTTTCTTTCTTGTCTCTGGCTCATACCCGCATATCCCTGGCGCATACCCGCATTGTATATGCGGGTATGCGCAACAGGTGATTTTATGAAATGCGAAGCATTTCTTGGCGAACATTTGCTACTTTGACAGTATCTATCTATCTGGCCGCCTACGACTTTGCGCTCTCGTGGTCGTTTCGTTACCTTGGTATGTACCAAAATTGGCATACTATTATAACAGTATATGACGAACATAAATGATATGTCATAACATGAATGTCATGACATGCGTGTCATGCAGGTCATGAAACAGCTGCCTACATCTTGATGCTCTCATGGTCGTTTCGTTAACTTGGTAGCTACCAAATTTGACATATTATGACAGGAGTGTATGACTTACATAACTGATACGTCATCACATAAATGTCATAACATGCGTGTCATGTAGGTCATGACAATGACCCAGCAAAAAAATATTAACACTCAAAAACCACTGAACTGGGTTCGGACATGGGTACTAAATGAAGGAAACACTAAAGGATTATGGTAGAAGTCCTAGTCATGAGCATGACTCGGCAAAAATGACAATGACTCAGCAAAAAAAGATTACCACTCAAAAACCATTCAGATGGGTTCTGACTTGTTGAGTGAAAACCACAATGCCGGCTCAACAAAAATGACTCAATGACTCAACAAAATGACAATGACTCAGCGAAAAAAGATTAACACTCAAAAGTAACTGAAATGGGTTCTAACGCAGGTACTAAGTGAAGGAAACAATAAAGCATGATGGTAGAAGTCATAGTCATGAGCATGACTCAGCAAAAACGTCAATGACTCAGCGAAAAAAAAAGATTAACACTCAAAAACCACTGAAATAGGTTCGGACGTGGGTACTAAGTGAAGGAAACACTGAAGGATGGTGGTAGGGCATAGTCATGACCATGACTCAGCAAAAATGACAATAATTTAGCGAAAAAAGATTAACACTCAAAAACCATTGAAATGGGATCTGACGTGGGTACTAAGTGAAGGAAACACTAAAGGATGGCGGTAGGGAATAGCCATGAGCATGACTCAGCAAAAATGAGAATGACTCATCGAAAAAAGATTAGCACTCAAAAGCCACTGCAATGGGTTCTGACGTGGTACTAAGTGAAGGAAACGTCATAGTCACGAGCATGACTAAGGCTTTCGCCTTAACATCCTTTAGGTGTAGCTAAAGGGACTCCTGAGGACTCATGACATAAATGTCATGGCATGCGTGTCATGTAGGTCACGAAAGAGCCGCTTACGTCTTGGTGCTCTCACGGTCGTTTCGTTAACTTGGTAAGCTCCTCGCACAATGCTTCGCATAACATCGATTCCCACAGGGCGTGGGATCTGCCGACTTTTCTTATCTTGTCTTTTACTTCTTTTATCCTTAATCGGGATGTAACTGACGAGCATGTGATGTTATTGATGTCATGATCTATCAGCCATGTTAGTCATCCGTTTTGATACTTGTGCTAAGGCACAACTAGCGGGCAACCGCGAGGCACATGGAGCCATACACCACGCACATGGAGCCGAAATGCTGTTGATGATATTGTTACGGGGAGGCAGACACAACAGTAAAACGTATTTACAATATATTTACAAGGCGATGAAGCGCTGAACCATATGGACGAGAGCGCGCTAGATCAAAAACGTCTTCTTCATCGACGCCCCTCTTGAGGAATAGTCCCGTGACAATATTTTTTTCTACACGCGGACGCGATCCTAGGGGAACTAGTCCTTAAAAACTTCGCTGTAATGACTTTGTTCTTGTAATGTGTTTAGAGGGTGGGGCTTCTATAGACCAGGGCTCCCATGGCCGAGGCGAAATAGGAGCGATGACAGCCATGCGCAACTTTGAGACTTCGTGATTGGCATAGTTTTACTCTACGTTATGTTTTACCGCGATAGCGTTAAGGGCCCCGTGTCGCAGAAATTCTGGCGTCGGTGTCGGCATGTGGCGTCGGCGTCCGCGGCTGAGAAAATCATCCCGAACCGCCCCTACCACGCAGGCCCTCCGCGTGGCGCTGAGGCCTTAGTGAAATAATTGAATTTCTCAAAGTAAAATCCGTCAGAAAAATCGTAAAGTACGACTTAAGCACAACCTACAGACATGATAGCGTCTGATTGTAATTTGAATGTACAAGAAAACATAATTCTGTCACGAGGAAACTCACACACAAACCCCCTTTCCAGCATTTCTACCATAACAACAACGGCCCGCCCGGGTAGGTTACTTGCAAAAACACCATCCAGATGGCACTCGCCTCCTCGGCAGCGTGAAACGGCAGCGGGGCGCAGAGGCGAAGGTGGAGAAGAAAGAAAGCTACAGTTGCCGGGAAGCCTGAGAAGCATTCAGGGATCTTTGAATGATATCGTGTTCCAGTCTTAAAGGCGAAGCTTAAGCGTCTTCCAAATTTTTTAAATGCCGTACTGCTGAAGCGGCCATGGTTACAGCGGACATTTTTGCTGCTAAGCACGAGGTCGTGAGTTCGATTCCCGGCCACAGATGCTGCACTGGAGCAGAGGAGGAATGCAAAAAACCTGTTGTATCAAACTATGTGTTAATATTAAAAATATTTTAGGCAACCAGAATGAATCTGTGGCCTTCCTACAGTGCCTATACCCCTAGTTTCAACCTCTAGTTGAAACTACCTTGAGACTATCAGGATATGAACCTTTCGTTTCAACCACTTGTGCCCGAAGTAGTAAGGTTCTGCTTTACATTCGCAAGGACCTTACGTATTTTGCCCAGCCCGTACCTCCACACGACGATAACCAATATGTCTGTGTTACTGTGAAAAAGAAGAGGCTGTCTTTTACACTTATTGGCGTCTACCTTTCCCCAACAAGTCAATTCGATAGCAAAAGACTAAAAGATCTTATGGCTGCGACTCACGGTCCTTGGATAATAACAGGAGACTTCAACGCTCACCACCAGATATGGGGAAGCTCCAGGATAAATTCAAGAGGCAGGTCACTCATATCCTTTGCATCAGGCCACAACCTGCGTCTCCTAAATGACGGAAGCCCGACATATCTGCGAGGAACAACGTACAGCAGCTGCCTAGACTTAACACTGGTATCACGTTGCCTAACTTCGAGAGTGCAGTGGTTCACTGATATCGAAACCCATGGAAGTGATCATATTCCGACCTATGTGAGAATCGATGGACTAGAAGCTACATTACCCAATATATCTCGCCAAATTGACTGGTCAGTGTTTGAAGATCTTGTAGAAGACGCATGCAAGAAACCAATCGCACGCAGGCTAGAAGATATCATTGCAGACGCAATGCACGATTGTACGCATAGCTTCACACATTCATCAAAGCGTACAGAGTATGACATTGAATTGGAAAGACTTCGTGCACTACGTCGTCGAGCTGAAAGGAGGTACAGGCGCACGAAGTCAATTCTTGACCTCAGAGTAGCTCGGCGAATGCAAAAGAAGATACAGCGCCGGATGGATAAGCTAGAAGATCAAAGATGGAAATACTTTTGTGAGTCACTGGACCCCCGAAAGCCACTGTCCCGTGTGTGGCGTACCCTAAGGGGTCTTCGCTCATGTCCCCAGCAACGACACCCATTTAATGCCCTTGCTCTCCATCAAAACCGCCGTGAGATAGACGTTGCAGAAGAGTTTTGTGCGAAAGTCGCCGGCGGAACAGTTCTACTCCCTGACATGGTTTTAGGCGACATTCCTGGTCCACGAGATACAAGTATGGATGCTCCTTTTTCTATGGAAGAGTTAGAGGCTGCTATGGCGCTATGTAGGTGTTCGTCTTCGCCAGGGCCCGACGGAATCACATATAATGCTATGCGCCACCTACGTCGAGAAGCGCGACGAGAACTGCTCAACCTTTTTAATAGGTCATGGCATGATGGCGTCGTTCCACAGGAATGGAAACGCAGCCGCTTGATACCGTTGCTAAAAGCAGGAAAGTCACCGCTAGAACTGTCATCATATCGGCCTATAGCACTCGCCAGCTGCGTCGGAAAACTCATGGAGCGCATGATCCTCATGCGTCTCGAATGGTATCTTGAACGCCACAATAGTTTACCCTGACACTATGGCGGGATTTCGACGAGGCCGTTCATCGATTGACAATGTCATCGATCTTGTGTCATCTGTTGAGCAGCAAAAGTCTTGGAAACGATTATCAGTAGCGCTCTTTCTTGACGTGAAAGGCGCCTACGACAACGTTTCCCATCAAGCCATCCTAGACGCACTTTTGACATTGGAACTAGGAGGGCGAGTATTTCGATGGATCCAAAGCTACTTGACACAAAGGTCCTTGTTTGTACGCACAGAAGATGGTCCGACTACTGACCACTACACATGTCGTGGCGTTCCTCAAGGCGGTGTTCTAAGCCCTATTCTCTTTAACCTCACACTTCTTGGGCTGGCCGATTCCCTACCGGAAACAGTGAGTGTCTCCATCTACGCCGACGACATCTGCATCTGGGCATCAGCGGTGACTCGCCCGCAGGTTCGTGCAATGTTGCAGAAGGCAGCAACACAGGCAACTCGCTATCTTTGCACACAAGGCCTAACCATCTCGACAGAAAAATGTGCGTTAGTCGCTTTTACGCGAAAAGCGATGTCTGGTTATCCAGTGTGCATCAATGGCCAGCGTATCTCCTACAAGAGAAATCATCGGTTTTTGGGTGTCTTTGTTGACCGAGACCTCTCCTGGAGCCCTCAGGTTGCCCACTTGAAGAAGAAGCTCACATCTATGGTTCACGTTTTCAAATTCATCGCCGGTAAAGCGTGGGGATCATCAGTGAGCTCTATGCTACAGTTGTACCGAGCACTTTTTATCGGCTTCCTACGCTATAGCTCTCCCGTGCTTGCTAAAACATGCAAATCAAATCTTCGAGCCCTTCAGAGCGTGCAAGCACAGGCATTACGTGTTTGCCTCGGCCTTCCGCGGAGCGCCTCAACAGCAGGAACAGTTATCACGGCTCAAGACCATCCGATCACGAACTTACATGACCATCGACACGCTTAGGGCCCATATTCGCCACGTTTCACGGATGCAATCAAGCTCTCTTGCCTCCCTGCCAGAACGACGACCACAGGGCGTCATTCTCCAACGTGGATCAGCATTCATAGTGCCTCCCTACCATCGGGGTTCACACCCTCGGCACGTTCACCGTCAGCGTTGTGGTGTTTAAAACAACCTGAAGTGCGCCTTTACGTTCCAGGAATAAGAAAAAAGACGGACATGCCCACTTTGGCCTTGAAGCAAGTAGCTCTCGATTGCTTGCACTCTCTTTACTCTGACCGAATCCACATATATACGGATGGCTCTTCCACTCAGACCAGCTCCACCGGCGCAGTGGTTATACCATCACGATCAATGAGCATCACATACAAGACGTCTCACGTGACATCATCGACCGATTCGGAGCTTGTTGCCCTCCGAGGTGCCATTGATTATATTAACAACCAACCGGCTAATCGGTGGGTAATATTATGTGATTCAAAGGCGGCCCTACAATGTCTTTTGTCAGCTCTCCGTCGCGGGTCCTGCGAACAACTCGTCTCGGAGATACGACAAATGCACCACCATACGATCGCAAAAGGACACGACGTCGTGTTTCAGTGGCTGCCGAGTCATTGCGGTATCACCGGCAACGACATCGCCGACGAAGCTGCTAGGAAAGCACACGAAGGAGCAAATATTGTTTCTGTACCTTTATCGAGGACTGACGCAGCCCAACACCTAAGCAAGCTAGCGCAAACTATGACATTGGAGAAGTGGCATACAACTGAATTCGCCCAACATTGGTTGCATTCTCTCGACCCATCTATGCAGCTGCGGCTGTTGCCTGGATTTCCGCGAAATGAGGAAACAATGCTGTGCCGCTTACGCTTGGGTGTTGCTTTCACCAATGCTTACACGTGTTTGATTGGAATGGCTGATAGCGCCGAGTGTAATGCCTGCGGTGTCGATGAGACTATAGAACACCTACTATGCTACTGTCCATCATTTTCAAAACGAAAGACATGACCTCTGCAACGTTCTCAATAGGCTAGATAGAAGACCGTTCACTTTGAGCAAGATCTTGGGACCATGGCCTCGAATATCACAGCTGCAAAAGGCCACAAAAGCGCTGCTGCGATTTCTAAAAACTACAGGACTGAGTGACCGTCTATGACCCGGACTGATTGATAATCAGTGATTGAACAGAGATCTGTTGCTACGTCGGCGATATCAAGAGTGGACTTTCTATTCTTCTCTTAATCTCTCTCTCCCCTTTTTCCTTCCCCCAGTGTAGGGTAGCCAACCGGGCTCAGTCCTGGTTAACCTCCCTGCCTTTCATTAAATCATTCTCTCTCTCTCTCTCTCCGCAATGCCGCTTCTGCGCAGAGCCAGGGTCCTTCAGGCACATAGGGGGTTGCAGAGAGGCACCACTCAATCCTCCGAACCTTTACCACACCAACGAGCTTTGGGAGAGAGCCTTGGCCAGCTCCGACCTCGAGGATCAGCAACGGCTGATTGCGAGGGCCCAGGACGCGGCCCGAGCTCGAGGCATTCTGGAATGTGGACGCCTATCCAAAGCTGCATTTACATAATAAAGATGTTTATTCTCTCTCTCTGTCCATGTTGTAACAAAAGTGGTTCGATCATCGCGGACCCCTATGTTGTCCTTGCGGTGTCTGTGTTTGGTGGCTTCTTATGTTATGATTACTAAAAATCGGGCCCCTCGATGCCCTTTCTTATCATTCATTACATAACGAGGGTCTCGAATCCGGCAACATTGATGCCTTCAGGTAGCATATGTGGGTTTATTGACCAGTTGCCTCCACCGAAAATGATCACGTACTCGTGACGCCTGCGGCAGAAAGGATGTTCCACATCCGCCGCCAAGGTTTGTGAGTGGTGGTGCTGGCTAACACTCCCCGGGTTAGTTCTAGTAGTAAAACATAAATAGCCCAGAAAGTGGATGGAAAAACAGCGCCGCGGTAGCTCAATGGAAAGAGCATCGCAAGCGTAATGCGAAGACGTGGGATCATTCCCCACCTGAAGCAAGTTGTTTTTTCATGCACTTTAATTTCCATTAATTTATCATTTTCTTAATTCAGTTAGTAAGTACAACTGATTTCCCCTATGTTGTCCTTGGTGTCGGTGCTTGTTGGCTTCTTATGCTATGATTATATATATATATATATATATATATATATATATATATATATATGCATAGTAAAGTAATGAATCACAGGATCCGGCAGTGAAACAGGGTCACCCGCCGTGGTTGCTCAGTGGCTATGGTGTTGGGCTGCTGAGCACGAGGTCGCGGGATCGAATCCCGGCCACGGCGGCCGCATTTCAATGGGGGCGAAATGCGAAAACACCCGTGTACTTAGATTAAGGTGCGTGTTAAAGAACCCCAGGTGGTCCAAATTTCCGGAGTCCCCCACTACGGCGTGCCTCATAATCAGATCGTGGTTTTGGCATGTAAAATCCCATAAATAATAATAAATAATAGTGAAACTGGGTCAGACAATAGAAGGACGTAGAAACCTTCATTAATTCACGAGCAGGTAGCATCACGCTCAGGTGGCTCATGAAACAGTATGCTGTGCCAAGAATCTAGTCGAACAAGGGTGCATGGTGACCGTCATGGGCAGTGCCTCGGGGAAATGCATGCAACAGTACGACAATACCTGCTTTCTTGTTTTTGCTCATGCCACATCAACCGATTAATCGCGAATAAATAAGTGATGTTTGACCAATTTTTTTTTTATTGGAATCAGAACTGCCCGCACAAGGCACTGCTGGTAATAAAATCAAATCCAACGCTTGTCGAATGGGTGCCGCAGTGCTACAGTTGACCTGCTGGGGGAGGGGGGGGGGGGGGTAGCTCCTCCTTAACAATGCTGCAGAAATTCTGACAATCGTCTACTAACGCGTACGCATTCCTTCACTCAACTGTTACTTCGCTTTTACTTATGTTGCTAGCTTATGCATGTATGTACGTCGATCCATTGCTTTTTCCGGAGCCAAAGAAAGCTTACGCATTAGTAGACAATTCTCAGAATTTCGGTAGCATTTTTTTAACGAACGTCGCCATAACATCGTTTCCGATCCACTTCTGAACACCTCCTTTCCTCTTCTTGGTGTTGATTATCTCCTAGTTCCTGTCGCCGTTCCCGTAGTTCCTTCTGCCGACTACGATATTCCCGTTGTCGTTCAGCGTTCCTACGCCGCTTCTCCATCTCAGCAAGCTTACGTTTCTTTGGTGCCATTGCAAGAACTCGTCTCAGCAGCACATCCGACCGTTTTAGGGCGATCGTATAAACTGAGACTAACCGCTACCACAACTCGTTTTCTTTTTTTTTTTTTCCAAACCACATCTATCAACCAGTTATTCTTATCATTTTATACTTTTTATTGCAACAAATGACTATGTCGAGGCGACGGTGACGTGACCATATTTTTAATCGATTCTAGAGCTACCAATTATCTACAGCTACAATATTATAACGATTAAATGTCTTAACTTGACCAATTACGCACTTATTTCCCATATACAAAGCGTTACGGGATAGGCACAGTTTCTCCGGAGTACTCGCCAAAGAATGCTTATACGCATTAAAAAATAGAGGGGTGACCACCCCCCCTGATTAAGTACTGCATACAGCGTCGCATGGATGTGGGAATGAGATCTACAGCGGATTTATAAGAGGAGATCCTGGGGTGAGTTATCAGAGCTTGGGAGGCCTGACAGGATTCAGTCTCATCCGGCGCTTCCTTGTTCGAAGCTAAGTTGGCAACGAGAATAGACTGTCGGGCTAGTTGGTTCATATCCGCACAACAGCAGCGCTCAAAAGCAGGACAACGGAGACGTGGGTATTGTATATGTATTTCCTTTTGCCGTGTATACGTTTGAGTGCACTCCAGTTTTGTGGTGAAACTTGTACTGCCCAGGGACAGCCTATAGGACCCTTCCTGGGCACTGTTTCCAACCAATCACCCCGGCTGTCCAACAGTATGTCTGTGGTAGATTAATGGGTACCCGGCTTGCCACCAAATCAGAATGTAGCCATATAGCGTGAAGATGAGCTGCAGAATTTCCCCCAAGTTCGCCCGCGGCACGCGCCATGGAGCCTTTGAGAAAATGGTATATCGTAACATGATCCACACCGCAACACCCCCATTAGCTTCCTCTATAGAGCAACACCCAAAACCGAACGTTGGCAGCTAGTGGAATTGGGTTACGTCCCAAGGTTACATCTTCAAATGTGTATACATAAATTTTCGCCTCATCCCGGGAAAGTGGACTAACGATGATTTTTCCGCCGATAGCGAGAAACCGTGCGTTTATACAAGCGGCCTTGGATAGCACAGTGCGATGTCTGCTTGCCAGACAGTGGCGCTGGTACACAAGCAGAGAGATAGAAGTAGATATAATGTATACATAGATAAACATCTCCTCTGGCGTTGGTCGCACTAAAGCGAGATGCTAGCATGCAGTGAAGATATCAAGCAGCGAGATATATTTTTCTCTGCAGTTACACAGATTTTATCACTTACAGTGCCTCACAGTCGAGTCAGAACGCGGTGATCAACCGAGAATATAGAAGTGTTTAAACGAAGCATAGAATGCGCCTTGCGACGCCCATACTTAGCAGTTGGCTGAAAAAGGAACGGCCGCCCTGCGAGTACGCGCACGCGCTCCGAGTGCTCCAGACCGACCGTGACAAGGGTTTGCCTGCGACGCACATCATATATGTACACCTGGGAGACGACCGTAAAAACGCCAAGCGCCAGAAAGCCATCCATTCTCTGATGGTCAGGAGCTCCAGCACCGCTGTATTCCGCGACTGTAGTGAGTGACACAGCCCCCGGATATGCACGCCTCCGTCTCTGCATAATTTACATCTTTGTTCGACGTACCATGTCAGCCATGTACACACCAGTTTCGCCATTATTCGGTACGCAAGAAGTTTACTTGATTTATTATGATATATTATGATTATGACAAAGTGACAAAGGGGATAAGGGCTCCGGGTTATTGTCGACCGCGAGAGGTTATTTAACCTTCACCCAAAACACGATACACGACCGTTATTTATTTTTTAGAGCCAATAGCTCTACTACTCCAGGTACAAACCCAGCAACCGCCTGGTTCCGTAAATCTGACCTTCAAGCCCAGCCAAGGCCAAACTGGGACTTAGCCTGCCACTACCGGCGGGTGCTGCGTACGCCACGTGGGCGCCCATATCTTGAAAGCGATCTGCGATGTGGGCAAAGTGCGCCGAGATCGAGGTAGCTTCGTATGCGCTGTGCTTTCGACGCTTCGTTCGCGTTGAAGCGAGACGCGGTCAATTTGCTCGCTGCTGCTGCCGCGCCGAGCAGCGTCTGTGTGTTGGCTTGTGGTGCAATTGTGGATGCGGTAGTTGCTGACGGCGCCGAGCAGCGTCTGTGTCCTTTCCCAAACCAAGCAAAACCGTGCTATATCGCTCGACAAACGCGTTCAACCACTGCAAAGTTTTTCTTTTTTTTTGCATCCACCTCTATCGGAATGCAGTCGCCGCAGCCGGGAATCGAACCCGCGACCTCGCGCTCGGCAGCTGCCTGTAGAAATCATTCTTTGCTTCAAGGCGAAGCACCTAGTAGTAGGAACTTCCCCGCAAGGCAGTTACTGAGACACCAACTGATGGTGTCGAACTGGAATATATTTCGTTCCAGATTTCCTTCCGATTCAGAACAGAAATAATTAAGAAAACTGCTTCAAAACGATAACTGAATCGAGTGCATATGTTCATGGGAAGTATAGATATAGATGTGAAATCAAATAAAATTCTGTATCATAAGTTTTACGTGCAATGATAACAGATAAAGTACACTACTTTGAGCAGCTATGAAAAAACAACCAATTAAATACGTAATGATCCAGGGCGCACTTCTAGGTGTAACAGTCTCAATGAGGGAACATCTACGAAAGAGGTTGTCGCCCGGCCTCCCTGAAGACAGCCAGCAAAAGCCACGTCTTTAGGTGGCTGGCATTGTTGGGGTCGTGCAAATGCTGCAGACCCACGCTGTGTGTCCACGAAGGAGTGTCAGTTGCTGCGATCACCGTACGACATTGCACTTGGGTCGGGGTTCGACGTCCGCACTTCAACCCTGACCTCAAACCATGGGCCAGGGCGACGCTTCCTAGAAAGTGTCCGGGGCGACATCAAATGCGGCCGGGCCCCATGGGCTCCCTTCGTTTGCTCTGCCTTGGATGTATGCAGTACTTCAAGATAGCGCACTGCGAGATACGGCTTGTAATCCGTCATCGTTTGATCCACCGTGAAACCTAGTGGCCCCTTCGATGAAAGGGCTCTGTGAGCGTGACTATCAGGTGAACTTTCGGGGGTTTTTTCCCCGTTAAAAATAATTATGGGGTCTTACGCGCCAAAACCACGATTTGATTATGAGGCACGCCGTAGCGAGAGACTCCGGATTAATTTTGACCACCTGGGTTTCCTTAATGTGCACACATTATAGGCGTTTTCGCATTTCACCCCCGTCGAAACGCGGTCGCCGTGGCCGGCATCCGATCCACGCCATGCCACTGTACGCCACCACGGCGGGTAACTTTCGTTCTACCAGGTGAACCTGACCGCAAGTTCGAGGAAGATTCACCGCGCCGTGCTCAGCTTGCGCACCCTTCCTTTCAACCGACCACCGGCCTGCCGCAAGTGGGCAGCATGCATCGAACTTTTTACAGGCCAGCAGTCTGTCCATATACTAACCCACGGTGGTACATCAGTGGCTATGGCGTTCTAGTGCTGAGAAAGAGGTCGTGGGTTTGATTTCCGGCTGCATTTCCATTAGGGAGGAATGCGAAAACGCTGCTGAACCGTGCTTTGGGCGTATGTTGAAGGACCCCAGGTGAGCAAAAGTGTTCCGGAGCTCTCCACTATGGCGTCCCTCATAACCCAATGTTCAAGTTCGGGACATTAGACCCCACAACTTATTTTAAGATTTTCCCTACTTCGGAGTCTAGATCGACAAGAACTTAATTAGCGGCGAGAAGTTGGAGTGGCTCCCTCTACGAGTGACGTCACGGCCAGGACGGCGCTCACTCGGCTGCTGCGCGCGCTCGTTCCCTTCGTGCATGCTTGTGGTATTGGTGGCTCGAACCGTACTTATTGAAGGACATGCCGGCTTCATTTTACTGTCATGCCTGAACGGCAGTATCTTCTTCAAAACCGCGAGTCGTGAAAATTTGCGGCGTGGATATTGCAGGCTATGAAGCATTGAAAGGGTCTACTGGTTTTGCAATGCGTATATGCGCAGTGTCTGTCCATAAACTTTGCGTAAAAAGAATGTCTGCAATTTCAACCCACAAATTTTTGTATGATGGTCCGCAAAACACTCAACATTCCCTTAGTGCTTAGCTATGAGAGACATATTGCATTTTATAAGGAAGAAAAATCGTGGTATTGGTATTTTATGTCAATATTATAAATGCCTGTTAGAAGGAAACTGCACAGCGAATCTTTTATGATGATTCTTATTACAATGGTGAGTTGTTCTAGTCAAATATGGCTAGTTTATTTATGCGTAAAAGGAAGAGTTAGGCGCGCATTTTGCATGAACACGTTTGCTAATACTTTCACCGTTCTCTGAAACAGGCACCAAGAGAACGCATTGCTCATGGCTGTTAACACGACGGCGCGTCACGTATAGTATTTATATACTTCACGAATACCATAACAGCACTCACCTGAAAGAACAGTTTCGTGGTTAAGACCGAAAGTCTATCAATTGCAAGCGAGAAATGTTTCATAGTGACCCTCAGTTGCCTTTATCGACATCATGGCACAGCCCTTACGCAACTAAATCTACCGACTGTCGTTATGACGAGGCACGCATTATTCGCGAAACCCATCAGTTCACTACAACTTCGAATTGAAACCATGAAGCAATTATTTACGCGCCAATTGCAATGACTAAGGTATACTCGAGGCTATACAGCGCAGCTTAGGCTGCGCTGAAGAGGAAAATTCAAACGCCTTCTGTCTCACCATGTCTCGATACTGCGTTGTTTAACTACACAAATTGAGAACTATTCCATTCGTGAGTACATAAAAGAGAACCTCACATACCCGCCTCGTAGAGAAGACACCACAAGCCTCAAATGACTTCACTTGATTTTTGACTTCCACAGGGGAATAATGATATCTTCAATAAGCCCCATACTGCTAATGAATGAGGCTTCGGCTTCTTTCTAGCTGCAGCCATACGGTCCAAAAGGCATATTTCACTAAAAAATTTGGGCCGAGCAGCCTGTGTCAGTTCGCCAAACAGATTCGTGATGTCTGTTCGCCAAAAAACAAGCAGCAGTAAATTGCACAAGTGAGTTCAACGTGTAGCACGGGACAGTGAATAAATATTGGTACATTCCTTTGCGTATTCTGCAAATAGCTGTAAGCCTCAATTAGCTTTACTTGAAATTACCGCCAATTAAAATTAACTGGTAAAGAACGGCCTAATTTTGAGAAGCAATTAAAGAAACAAGTGGTGCTGGTTGAATGTAAACTGCAGTGTCAGGTCCTCGTGTTACTGTCGAGTGTTTCTGTGAAGAAATTAAAAATTAGATATTATACCATGAGCTACTCGTCATAAGCAAACACGTTCTAATAGGTTAAAATCAAGGTAAATGTAGCAGTCAGATGTAGTAGTCATAATGACATGCTCGTTGCACCACAGCAGGTATGGTATCCTAACTGGATTCTTATGTGCTATGCTTACGCATTTATGCCTTTATTAGTCACCTGCATTTATGCCTCTATATTAGTCCCTCAATCTGCAAAGTCTAGATCCGCGCATGAAAATCACGCAATGGGCTGGTCTGAGCTCCTTCGGCTATCACTGCAGCATTGCCCTTGAGAAATATATTGTCGTCGAGGAAATAAACTCTCTGAATAAGTTTGCGCGAATGAAGACGTCGTAAAAATGTATTTGGGATGACCGTCATAAGTATACAAGCACAGGGATTGACAGCAAACAAACGGAAACACTGCAGAAGACGCCCGGACAGCGCGCGAACGGCAGCAGACGACAGGCGTGAGTCCGTGCCCTGACGTCACGCGAGCGGCGCTTGCAGCGCCCCTGTAGGTTGTTCTCGGGGCTAATAACGCCGTGAGGCGAGTTCTCTCCAATCATCTTTCTGGCTTAAACTGTTTCTTACCTGATATATATATATATATATATATATATATATATATATATATATATATATATATATATATATATATATATACATACATACAAGTGGAAGGCAACAACAATGCAGTTCACATTCTTGTCGTGAGATAATACTACCACGATCACGCCACCGTGCCTTATCAGTTATAACTTGTTGCTTTATATGTGTCGCACCACATGCAATAGAAAATAATAATGTTTGATGTGTTCAGATAAAAGGGAAAGGCAACTAGTATATTAAAGATGTATGCAGGTTAAATAAATTTAATAGTTCGCGTGCCAACATGGGTACATCAGAGCATGACAAAAAAAAAATTAATGAGTCATTCCACTCTGTGAAGGTGGATGACCGGCAAAGCTGTTTAGCGCACGACACATTTTGAACAAAGGTACGAACATATTTATTGTCCTGATTGGTGGTCATCGTGACGATAAGTACGCACACATATTAGCTTATCACCTTTCACCTCTGTTATTAAATCTTTCTGTCACGTAAGACAGACATACCCCCTTAATCAATGGCTCATACCCCCGTAAACGCGGCCTCCCCATTACGACGAAAGAAGTGAAATTCTACGCTGGAATGATGAGCGGCAACGGAGCCAGCTGTGGAAGACGACGACGAACGCGGCACGAGCGCGGTTGCGCCGAGGGCACGGTTTAAGATATATACTCTTTAGGCACTTCTCGGCTTGCTTGCTAGACGCGATCGACCAGATAAAGTAGCACGGGCGCGCGTCTATCGGGGCGGTGATGGCAGCGAATACCTATCGGCGGAACGACGCAACTTCAGTTAGAACGCACGCGAGAGCGTGCGCCGACAAGGAACGCGCGCATGCCCTCTCCCCGGTGACCTACTTTCGTGCGTCACTCAATCATTTCGAATTTCCCGCGAACCTCCGGTACAACGGGAGATTAAACCAATAAAAAGCTTTCTGTGTTGAAGTTGCGTCGTACTGCCGATAGGTATCCGCTGCCGTCACCGGGCAGATCGGCGCGTGCCTTTGCTACTTTATCTGGTCGATCGAGTCTGGCGAGTGTCCTCACCTAAAGAGATATAAAGAGATATATCTTACACCGTGGCCGAGGGGCATGGAGGAGGAGGAGGAACAGACTTTTATTTGGCGCTGAGCCGTGCTCCCTCAAGGGCTGCAGGAGATAGCGCTAACCTTTCCTTTTCCAAACTAACCACTTAGTAGTTTAGTTGGCTGGGCCTAGGCCTCCCACGTGGGGACATCGAGGTCTTGCCTCTTCTCCGCCTCGCAGTCTTGCTGGGTAGCCCAGAGTTGGTCGCCGAGGTGGGAGCTGCGCAAGGCGGCGTGCCATCTCGACGAAAGGGTCACGGTATTATTTGTCGGATATTGGTCTTTACATTCCCATATGGGGAAGCGATGCTGCCTGAGTCTTACAGATCTTGCAAATGTTACTAGGCTATAGGTGTCCGGGTAGATCATGTGGTAACCGTGTAGGGGTACGTGTTTGTCTGTAACAGGCGAAGGGTGGTAGCCGGTGCACTGTTTAGCTTGTGATGAAGGATGGGGAAGGTTCTTCTGTTGAGATAGAATGATTTCGTAAGGTCGTTGTAGCTGGTGAGGCGATCGCGTTCCGCGGGTGCACCTGCGCTGTCTCCGGCACGGGACAGCGCCAAAGAACCAGGGTGGGTGAATAAAATACGGCATGGAGCAGTGGCGCACCGACGGGGGGGGGGGGGGGGGCGGTTCGGGGGTTGTAACCCCCCCCCCCCCTGAGGCCGACTTAACCCCCCTCTTTTGTTTAACCCCTTTTCTTTCCTTGCGCATTTGAGTACTGCAACTAAGATGTAAGACGCGTAATCGTCTGCACACTCACAAAAAGCGCATTTTTTGATAATTTCCCGTGAAGAAACTGAAATTAGTGCTACTTAGATAGTATTGGCAAACTGTCAACCCCCCCCCCCCCCCCCCCCGGCAGATATCCTGGGTACGCTACTGGCATGGAGGAAGAAAAATACTTTTTCCTTCCTCCATGCCGAGGGGCACCAACCCTTTCCACTTGGTCGCCTTATCAGGCGCACACTACGTCACGCAATACGTCCCGCACTACGTCATACATTCACAGAGAGACATCGTTTTAGACACAGGTGGCCGTTAAACCTAGTTCCGACGCAAGCGGCGATATGCGTTTGCTTTTGTTGTTGGCTCTTGCACTCTCACTTTATAGAGAAGAGTTTCTCCGCGCGGACGCCACAAAATCCTGACTCCTAGCCATAAACAGGTTCGCTGTAAAAAAGCAGGAATGCGCCGCGACTAGCGAGATTGGGAATCAAAATGACTACTCTACAAATTTGGCGGTAAATAGCAGTCAAAATTTTGGAGTTGTGACCACGCTAAACAGCGCTTGCAAGTAGGCTCCCTACTGTATAGTGCTGTTGAGGTGTCATCACAGCGAGACAGTTACGGCGCTGCATTTTTTCTCTTCAATTTTCTTCCTTTAAAAGTCACATACTACTACTATGCACTAATTCCCCCCCGTCGAAACGCTGCAGCCGGGATTTCATCCCGCTACCTCGTGCTTAGCAGCGCAACGCCAAAGCCGCCAAAGAACCACGGCGGGTGAATAAAAGAACCGTCTCTGTAGAAGTGAAAGGGGGATATATAACAACGCAGAAAAAAAGTCGGTTCCGCACGAAAGGCGAAGCGTCGATTGCGATAGCAAAGTATTAGACAGCTATATACGAAGGATAGTAGTTTTATCGGCCGTATAAACTTCTAAATCATTCGCTAATTAACTAAATTAACAAGCATGTTATCATGCGCGCACAAGCAAACATAAACACATCTCACTCGGTGACCGCGGACACTCGCTTTCAAAACGCTGGTGCGAGGAAGAGCGCCAGCAGGTGCGAGCGAGTTGACCATTGTGCTGCCTCTCGTTTCAATGCGAATTAAGCGGGGAGAACACAGCGCACACGAAGTTATCAGCCCTCGGCGCGCCTTGACTCTGTACCCATCGCAGATCGCTTTCAAGATAGGGCCCGCGCGGCCACGCTCAAGCCTCCGGTGCCCGCCATGTTGGGTACTAGCGAGGGAGAGCTGCGTCCGTGACGTCACATGAACCATGAAAACCGCGGTCGAACCACGCTTGGTGTATTTATATATATATATATATATATATATATATATATATATATATATATATATATATATATATATATATTGCGTAATCATTTTAAACCGCCGTCACACACACACACACATATATATATATATATATATATATATATATATATATATATTGCGTAATCATTTTAAACCGCTGTCACAAACACCGCTTTATCACATCGCATTATCGTGGAATTGTGGCAGTTCAACAGATGTATACGCTCGCTACACTTCGCGAGCTGCTGCATACATACATCTCTTCTTCGGACAGCTCGATCCGAGATTTCGTGGCCTTCTTCACACACACGTAATTATACAAAGGCCGCGATTAACATTATTCGTGGTAAACGTACCACACGAGAAATTAATAACTAATAATTGTATACGAAATGCCGAGTGCGTGACGATGCGAGGATTTAATTCCCACCAAAACAAAATGCCCGGGTCTACCCGGAAGCCCATTATTTTGATTTCGGACAGATCGGAGCCGCCAAAGAATTTATGTTGCAACATGCAAGGTGCACTGTTGGCACAATATAGGTACCCTGGTAGTCAGTCGACGCGAGACCAATGTCAGTTTCTAAGCTCCGCCCACCTCTGCGTATCAAATCTTGGTCGACTCACCTCTGTGCATGACGCTTATGATTATTGCTCTCTCACATATGCACAAAAAATGCTACGGGAGCTTTGGTACACAAGGTCAATATAACAAGACAACCAACAATATGGCCATCATGGAAGAAAAAAAAAAAAAAACTTTATTTACAAAAAAAGGATGGCAGCAGCAGTGCAGAATTTCACCTACACCTATACATATAGCTTGCACACTCCTGAACTAGAATCACATTCAATAGCAAAGAAAAAAAAAAAAGTTCATTCACTCTCTTTACCTAACGGCCAGACTTGCTATCCATCACCTATTGTAATCCACCCAAAACCAACCCACTGCAACATTTCCATAAACAACACAGCTGTCAAAAGGCAACTGCCGTCAAAACTGCACTTTTCCCCTACATGTCTTAATGGCAGGAAGTGGAAACATAAGGCGTACTTTGTACTGCCATTGCACAACCAAAGCTGACACTTTCGTTCTAAACTGCACTCTTACACTTGGGCACAGCACTGTTGCTTATTAGCTTGAGTCAGTCATGTTCTGTCTCATCATTTAAAACCTCCAGGCAGGCGAATAACGACAGTGCAAATACAAAGTGCCAGAAAAAGAACGTCCACATATTTTAGTATAATACGAGAACTCTAACATGACTAAAAGGAAACTCGGAACAGGCAGATCATAGTACTTTTTCGCGCTCTTCCAGTTTGCTTTCACACAAGTTAGCATTCAACATTGTACATTGAAGCTTTGGATCAAAGTACAAAACTAGAATTTAAGTTAAATTTTTAAAAAGTTCTCCAGAACTTAATAACATGCTTCAATTTGTTGAGGTGGATGTGCTGAATGTTGAAGAAGATTAGCAATGAGAGACATTTAACATTACAATGTGGTGCCTGAACATAACTAAACATGCCAGTGTTGGTACTAAAATGGTGTGCATGTGTCCCAAAAACCAATTTTATTAACATCACAGCATCTCTCAAGCCAGCCAGCATACCCCACCCAGGGGGATGAGAGGTCACAGGAGCCTCCACGTGGCACATGTAACCACAGTCAACAGTGTACAATAAACATACAAAATGACAAGCAGTGCACATGACTTTACGGTGAAGTAAGGACTCGACAAAATATGTCTTGCTAGGCAAGAACAAAATGCAAATTGAGGCTTCATTTCCTGTTGCCTCTGATGTTCCTGGTCCACAAAAAGAAAAGCATGATATGTTTCTCAAGTTTTGTTCTGCTAAGAAAGTTTTCTGCAAAGACTGCGAAATCTGTGCTCATCCAGCAAGCAGCACCAAGTAGTAAGCATGAAACTCGGGCAGCACATAATAAATTGCTGGTGAAACTGAAGAAATTGTCAAGTGACTGCATGAAACTGTTGCCGGAAATATACGAGGGGCACGAAACTACAGTAATGGACACAAATGCACTGACAAAAGACCAGGTCACCTTGTAATGGAGCAAAAAAAAAGAGGATTCCATGTAATTCCATTGTTTGAAATGATCAATGAGTCAGTACTTGACATTGCATTATTGCTTTACGCTTTACAGTTCCATGTGTTCAGCTGGCAATTTGGTCAGTTTCACTATAAAATTCAGTTTATTGTTCTCCTGTTCCCCTCTACCTTCTAAGGCTGCTCACAGAATAATTACAAGTGACAGCTACCCCGGGATTCAGCCTCAGAGTTTCAAGGTTACTTCTCACAATGCAATTTTTGCTCCACACACTTCTTGCAAGGTTGCCAGTCTCATTATTTTTAGCCAGCACTTGACTGTACCAAGATGTTATGCTAGACGTTATGTCAAAAGCAAGAATTAGCATGCCTTACCATCTATGTGAAAGGCATGCATGCAGTAAAGAGCTAGTTAACAAATGCAAGCTTCTAAAAACAGGAGAATAGAACCAATGTTTTACATCTTAGCATTATTGCCTTAAAGAGATGTCTCCAAAAGTGACACAAAAGAGCCTTATGCATAAGTTTTACAATTCGTGAAATATCGAAAGATAGAGCTGAGAACAGCACATAACAGCACTGCTGCAACACTTACTGATGCTGTATTTAGCCAAACTGCACAGAATTCTTAGAGCAATGGCAGCGATGTTCACTTGGCCGCTGGCGTAAAGGTATCAGCAGTGACATCATATTCCCTAATGTTTTTTTCGTTTCCCTCAATAAGAAGCATTGCGCAACACATTTCTCATGTATTTTGATTGAAGAAGGTGCCAAAAGAATGCCACTACCAGCACTGCTCTTCTCAACTACATCCCCAGAACAATAGAATACATACACAAGGCCAAAAGTCTAATAATTTTTATTATGTGGCACAAAACCTTTCATTTATTAAATTAGAGCCCCCCCCCCCCCCCTTTTTTTTTTCTTTTAAGAAACAAGACTAGTTGGCCCAAGATGTATTACAAAGCTCAGATGTGTTAATAGCAACACGCAAGCACACGGCTGACAATACCATAAGCACCATCTGCTATTACCCACCGCCACTATTGCGAGCATTTTTGAGCAGCACACACTCTTCAAGCTAAGATGAACCATGGTTTTGGCATGCACTGGCTTGATCCCAGGGCCCACGCACACACAGATGGTGGAGAACTCACCAGTGTGGCTTGTTGAGCCTTTAGCTGACAAAGATGAGTCACGTGTGCCTGCCCATGACCCAATATCAAGCCAGCACATGCAAAAACCATAACTCACATCCTTCATAATATGAACAAAACTGCGACCCAACAACAGCTGTCTGATCTTAGAAGGGCAGGCTCATACCCCTGACGAGAGTTGCAGTGGCTATCAGAAGACAGCATGTGTTGCTTTTAACAAATTGAAGCCCTGTACGTCATCACTGGTAACACATACCAACACGAAGAGCACAACCATATGTTTGTCTAAGTCACTGCATAGGCAGAGCAAGTCCTCTTGACATACTGCCAGCTCTTACTCCTATGCGCATCACAACAGTCCATAAGGCAATCACCGAAGGTGCAATGAAAAACTATACTGACGATATACACATACATTAGAGGCCCTTGCGATTTCAACTGGAAGGCTCAGGATTGTTGGTGTAGTCACCTGTAGCACATTTTTGAAGCATGTCTGCAAATGATTGACAAGACTAGCAGACCAGCACATGAGTGCTGATCTTGGGCATTTCATCATGGGCTTGGTGCCCATGCTTGATTACCATTTGGCTTTT
Organism: Dermacentor silvarum; assembly: GCF_013339745.2. Lineage (NCBI taxonomy): Eukaryota > Metazoa > Arthropoda > Arachnida > Ixodida > Ixodidae > Dermacentor > Dermacentor silvarum. The sequence goes on along the minus strand of NC_051154.1, from coordinate 95,154,731 downwards.
CACAAATTAAAAGATTTAGAATAAGTAAAATGGCATTACAACCGAAAATGGCGGCTAACACAACCGCTTCCTTAATAATACTGTGGATAAAGAATTCTTGCGGCAAATTGAAGTAACTAAGTACTGCATATAAAAAGCTATTTCATTTAATTAACAGCTCAGCAGGGGGTCTACAATATCATGGTTTGTTACATTGACCTGGGCTTTCGCTGTGTGGCACAAGTCCTGGCATAATTTACATCTTGTGCAGTGTGCACTGCTGGCAAGATTATTTCATAACATGTGGGTGCCATCTTTTCAGTGCCTCACAACAGCTTGGGAAAATGAGATGAGGAAGGTTAAAAGCATGCATAGAGTAACAGATGATGCTTGCACTTTCGCATGCTTTCAGCACAAGTGCTTAACCTCACTCTCTCAATCATCTCACTGTTTCTCACTATCATGAGGAACTGAACAACTACAGTCTAAGACATATTCTTAATGTGTGGATACAGCATGTTTAATAATTCTGCAAGCATTGTCGGAACTTCCTCTCAAGAAGCTCCAAAACAGACTGATGGTCACAGTGTTATCTCGTAGAGCAGCATAAATGCATGATCACAAAGTAATACAGAAACAAAATAGTGTAGCCAGCACAGTTTAACAAAGAACTTACACATGCCTGCTTGTTCTCTCCGAATAAGTTTTGTTGGTGGTGGTACTGGCTGCTGGCACAAATGTAAAAGTAGAAGAGTGAACCGAGTAGTGTGCAGGCCTTCCAAGTAGCAATACTAAATGTTTCACTCAGAATAAGAAGAAAGAAAATCCTTCTTTATAGCAGGCATTTCTCGTTTAGTTATGTTTTCACCTCTAACATAGCATTTCGCTGAAGTTTCAGCAGACCAGGGATCATGTCCCGATACGATATGCTGCAAGAATGTTATGCCACCGCATGTGTGCAAACAAGTCAAACTTCACTGCATGAGCGCACAGTGATCACGTGATGTGCCTGTGCTGAACACTATAAGCTGAGTGTCTGTAATGAATATCTGCTTACGCCTAAAAAGCAAACTAATAAATGTTCTCACGTGAGGTATAAGGTACATGTCAGCGTTGAGTGAAACTTTATGAGCTTAAGAAACAAATCGCAGGCCTCCAGGTAACGAATTCATAATTTAAATTTTTTACATAAATAAGGTAATTAAAAGCAATTATGTGCATATATATTTATAAATGAAGCTGTAAGTGGCTTAGTAAGTGAGGACAATTTGGCATGTTTTGTACAACTACTATTAAAGTGTTGGCAGTCCATGCTTAATTCAGTTGACTTCTGGTAATTCACAATCACTGCACAATGTGAAAAATAGCAGGGATTATTTGATGCTTGAAATGAAAGTAGCATATAAAAAGCATGGCCACCTTTTGGTAAAGGTTGGCTGAATTAATGGAAGACAAATAATTTATTTTAGCTCTTTGAAGAAAAACTGTAGCAATTATGTGCACTTCAGAGGAACTGTCGTAAGAAATAAAACATGACTATAAGGCAATAGCATGCTTCTTAAAGAAAATTCTGAGGTACTCACAAACGTGAAAATAGCATGCAAAAAATATGTATGTCTTATTGCCTTCAAAATCTACCTCACCAGGCTCATCCATTCATAAGGGCATGAACCTAGCCTGACAACAAAAGTCTAAGGAATAAAGCAAAGGTGATTGCATTCCTTACACAGGAAAGCATACAAGAGCAAATTACGCCATAATGGTGACCATTTTTCATATAAATGTACTCTTCTATCTCACACCACAGCCTTATGGATAGCAAGTCATCTGGTGGCACTTCAAACTGGAGGATATCTGTTCCATAAGGCACGCTGCCCACACAGAATGAGTCTATTTCTTACACCATGTGAAGGACTGAAAGGCTACAGACCATGTGATAATTTTAAAGATTCAGGCAGCACTATGCCAGATTGCAGGTTACACTATATGCTCGCATAAGCCATCTCTAGGCTGCAGACACTGCACAACCAATACATGGTCATTCACCACTGCAATTTTCCATTTGACATTACGTTTGATACTGTGCACAGCCCACGGCTGACCTCGCACATTTCTCATGTTCAGGTGAATTAAACCTTTAAAAAATTGCAGACATCCAAATTGCTACTTTTTGTTTTTTCTGACTGGAACAATAAATGGCATAGCTAGTCAAGCAGAACAACATTTGTGCGACATCAATGTGTGTCACATTTGTGCTGGTGAGCTCTCTACCAAGGAGTTTCATTACGGTGTCAGGCACACATGCTGTTACATGCCAAGAACAACATGTGTTCTAAGCACTGGCAGGTCAACCTGTGTTCTGCTTCTATGTGCATCAAAATTCCTGCTTTCTCTACAATCCCATTGCATCAGTAACAACTGCAAACCAACCTGTGCACACAATCAAAGTTCTGCTACAATTGTCTGGCAGAATTATGCTTTCGCAAACATTTGACATGATCGCAGATTTTACCCTATATGCTTACAGATATCATACCAGGTTTCTCAGCGACGACTCTCCCTCATTGAAAATCAGGGATTTGAGACACCGTATTACTTTTTATAGGTAAAATTGACGAGGGTGGACAAAAGAACTCCCGGTCGAATTATTAGCAGTTTAATTAACCAAGATTTGCTAATGAACTTTTTAGTTATCAACATTAGTCCACGAATGCCAATTGGACATATGTCGCTAATGGCAAACTTATATCAAATATGCTTTTAAAAATGATCAAAAGCACTTATTTAAAGCATGCTCACACAAAGAATTCCCACTTATTTTCTGTGCAAAACTGAAACCGAGTGCATCCGGAGCATGTGTAACTATGCCTTAAGATTATATGATGTAACATAATGGGAGATGTGACATGTCATGGTGTGCTGACCACTCCTGCCAAGTCAATCTACGCAAGGCAATCTCAGCTGGTGGCTCACATTTAGTTTGTGCTTGTCACTAGAAAAAAGGAAATGAACAGTCATTGGTGCTGGTCGATTGTGGATTCACAAGGCTGTGCATCTACTATCAACCATCGAGTGCCCAATTTTTCAGCCAACAGCATCTAGTCGGCGCAAGGTTTTCTTGCTTTTGTTTCTTGGCATGGGTTTTGCTATTCGACATAATTTTAAGGTGTGGTTGTGTGAGCTCCTGATGCACTTCCCATTAGCTACAAACATCCAATTGACAATGGCGGCCTAATGTTGATAACTAAGAAGTTCATTAGCAAATTTTAGTTAAACTGCTATCGCCCAACAGGGAGTTTTCTTTTGTAAACTTTTGTTGTCAATCTTGTCCTGCAAAATGTGTAATTGTCTCTTGGATCCCCTATATTTAATGATAAGAGACAGTCATCACTGAAACACCAGGTAAAATGAACACCATTTGAGTGTTTGACTCGTGATCAATGGGCTTCTTTGATTATGCAGTCCCCAACAGCCCTGCGCAGCTCGAAATGCTGCCTACGCAATGCTCATTGGCTGAAAGCACTGCCTTGGGCAGTCCTGGGAAGTCCGGGACGGCAAACTGAAGAGCCCTGGTGTGGCCACTTTAGAAACTTCTCTGTAGTGATAGCAAAAGGCTTCCATTACCTTTTAGCAGGGAAATGTTTTTTTTTTTTTTGTGGGATTTATGGAAACATTTTTTTACTATATTTCAAAAGATAAAGCTTTCAAAACTTCCTTTTCAAAATTAGAAAATTTTTGAAGCAGCAATGTAGACTGGGAAGCTTGTTTTTCACTTCCAAGTACCAATAGCACTAAGCGAATAATTATTCAAATTTCAGGCATAAAATGGACCAAAAAGCCTAGGACACTTTTCTTTGGTAAAAATTTTCATTACAGGTCATAAAAAAATGCAATTAACTGAATTTATACAGCACATTGTAATGTATAACTCGATACACATAGGCAAAGCATGAGCCTTGCAGGCCTGCTTTACTTTGCTGTCTTCATACTCTAGTTTCAGCACCGTTCCTTGTCACCTGTTTCCAGCAGGTGCGCACCCACTCAAACGAGTCTGACTGTGTTTGGCACTGGTACTTATTTGCAACAAAATGTGCTAACTAATATGAACAGTTACCAAATTCAAGCCAAGGCAACCTGCTCAGTGACATATAGCGAGTAGGAAGCTGTATTCCCACGTATGTTTGGATTTATACTTCTATTTATGCATACAGTGAATGTTTTGAAGCACTTAAAGCACCTTTTTGAGTATGCAAAGTGTAAAATAACTCAAGGGAAGTTTAAGTGGCGATGTTGCGCTGCTCCAACTTGCACGCTGCATGGAAAAAGTGGCCCCAATGAAGCTGGGGCCACTTTTCACACAAAATGTACCTATTTTTGCATAGCTTTTGTTAATGGCAACACTGTTCAGTAGTGGGGAGAATGTTTACTGCAAGCTCAGCACTGATGTGGGATGATGGGAAGTTAACTGCTTCCTGTTAAAAGGCTAACAGAACAGTCATGTAGGCCAGAAGCCTGCTGGCTGGTGTAATAGCCTTGATGTTTACACAATTCACATCCTGCTTAAATTACACCTCTCTTCATAGCATGTGTCAAACAAAAATTGACATTATGGTGTCACCAAGCAAGGCAGGGTGATTATACCGGTGGAAATAGTCCCTTTTCCCTGCTTTCCTCACCATTTTCATTTTTGTAGCAATGGCCGTCTTCAAGGTTCAGAACACAGAGTTGCTGTTTTAATACTGATGACTGAAACAGTATGCAACACTGGAAGTCAAAAGCAAAAACAGAAAGCATTCCTGGATGCTAAGAAATGAGGTCGAATATTTCTGCAGGACTCTTGGACATATATTGAAAACCCATGAACAAGCTTTCATATCTGTCAAACCTCCCCCATATATCCCCACACATAGAGCAGATAGCTAATTTATGTGATGCAACAAAATTCCTGAGGGAAGTGCAAAACCTGCCACTACTCTGGTCCCATGAAAATGAAAACACAAGGGGCTAGGCCAAGCCAAGTGCCATCACCCCCTACAACACTCAAAATGGAGGTACTCCATCTCAGTACATGTTATTGCAGCACTTCATTCTCCAATGTGAGGCTACTACAACTTTTCACTATGCTAGCCATGAAACAGAACAAATGTTGGCTAAGCTTATAAATGAAAAATTTCTCTTATAAGGCTCATTTATAAAGTTATAATCAATATGACAGTGCACACTGGCATCAACAAAAAAAAAAAAAAAAAGAAAACCCCTTTAACATTTTGTCTAGCATTACCCACTTTAGTAGGCCAGAGGGCCGTCCCTTTTCCCAATGACGATTCTTTCATTTATTCATTCATTCATGTTGTCTAGATGACAGTCGGTATGTGTTTTAGTACTTGTGTATTTGCTACTTTGTAAGCACAGGTCAAGCATGTGTTATGCAAGCCATTCATTACCGATGTCATGGTGTTGCTCTTGTTACTGATCCAAGAAGTGTTGCATGCTTTTCATTTTTGACTAGAATACCAAGAGCTCAGACAGCCATGTCATCAGAACTATTAAACTAGTTCACAAGCTGGACCAACAGCAGGAAGCACTCGAGAGCACACAATGGTGAGCTCTCTCTAATTCTCCCAGTACTGTGAAGGTAAAGAAACAAGGAACACTTTTTCTCACACTCTACAGCATATGTTCCTCAGCCATCAGGGAAAATCACCAAACTTCAAGATGTGCAGAGAAGCGCCTGTTTTTTTGCTTATTAACCTACACATGCACTCAAAGGGCACAGATGCATAAGTGAATGTCCATGCTGAAACAACCAAATAGTTATACAAGGCTGATTAGAAAGAAATAAATATTAAAAGAACACACATGCTAATGCAGAGGCTGTACTTGCTATAAGTAGAGACTCAATGGGTGTATGACTCCGAGACGTGTATTCAGCACTCAATTCAACACCTACTTCCGGCTGGATTTCAGACACATTTTGGTTATGCCGTGGTCGAGGGCACATGCTCACAGAAACCTGCTGTAGCAGAAGGACACAGCATGTCCCTCAGTCTATCAAATTTAGGAGGTGTGAAAAGAGGGTAGGAAAATTGGGTCATCACAAAACCCAAAAAGTCACAGTTTTCCTAGAAAAACAAGGCATTGATAGCGATAGCAAAGTATTAAGACTATTACACAAATAAGGCTCATAGTTTTATAGGCAGTATAAATTGCAGTAAACATTTGCACTAACTAAACAAGCATTGCAAATAATGTGACTCCAGTGGCAGCAACAACGCACCTCAAGTGTCCATATAATTGCTATTGCAATCAAAAGCTGACACAGAACCTTGTGTTCCCAGAAAACTAGTGTTGGGACTCCTGCTGAATCTTCCCAGCCCCACAATTGCTGCACAAGCTTAACAATGAATTCCTGTCATGTGCATTGTGGCCCTTGAGCTTCTGGAGCAGGCATTATCCGTTCCCGATATATATTGGGAACGATGTATCAAGAACGAGCCCATTTGTCACAATCCCACTTGCCACCGGAAAACTTGTCATGGGAAACTGGTCACACCGCCCATTTGGTTCAATGCCATCTCAAGATAGGAATTCTCGCGGAGGGTACTTTTTCATCACTTGGATTTCCCGGTATCACTAATGTTGATACTGGGAGCACTGACACACAGATCACCAAATTTCTTGATGTGGGCTGCCTTGACAATTTCTCTTTCTGTTTTTGTTTTAGCGTGCTTTAGAATGATGGCCAAGAAAAGTCAAGCAAAGGTTTGACATCCTAGTTGTTTTTTCAGCTGCTTGTAAACTAGTGCAAATATGCCCTCCCATAGTAAGCAAAAGCATCATTCGTGCACTAAGAAGCATGCGCACCATTACACTGAGCGCACGACATGGGTAGCGTAGCGTACAGGATTCCGCCGAGTTGTGACCGGTGTATATTGGTCGAACAAAGCTATGTTTCTGTGTCAGAGCGTGTGAACATGAAGTGAAAGTTATAAACAAATCTGGGGGTCATTTAGCGCATAACTGTAACAAATGTGGGTGCAACCCCTACTTAGATAAGGCCACCATTCTAAAGCACTCTAAAACAAAAACAGAAATTGTCGATGCAGCCCACATACAAGAAATTTGGTGATCACACAGTGCTCGCTGTATTAACATTAGTGATAAAGCGATGCAGTTCTTGGAAGACCATCTCTGAATGTTTGCTTGTTCTTGTTGCTCATGATTTACCCACGTGTCTGCATGTATAAAAGCTGATTGACGATTCTGATAATAAACAGTTGGAAGGCAGCACCTACGCCATTTTTGTGTTCCTCGCTGTCCTGTCTGTTTATGACGCCATGCTGCAAGACATGCCACGCACAAATAATCCTGTGGAAGCCTGGCATCGCGGCTTTCAGGTCTGTTATGTATTCTAGCTCCAATATCCTCACTTGTTTATATGTTGGTTTATTATTTGAGTGTGCTTATTTAAAAATTTTAACTAATTTAAACTGTTACTATTGCAGTCTAAAGTTGAGTGCTGCTTTCTGAATCTCTAGGTCTTCTTGAGATACCTGAAGGATGAGCAAGAACTGCAAGAACTAAAATGGCCCCATCAGATGTCAGACAACACATCTCCCCGCCTCATATGCAAACACGAAGATATATGACCGCATTACAAGGAACCTGGATCAACATGTCAGTGGAACAGCAGTCAATACGCTTGACAATATTGCTCGGAACATCTGCTTTTGAGCTTATTTATCAAGCAAGTTGAATAAACAACAGTATTATTTATTGTATTCAAGCTGTTTAATGCGGCATTTATCTTGTTCCCATATTTTGCTGCATGTAATGTTATACAACTCTGAACACAATTATAATCTCATTACAATTTTAAAAATGCAGGTTTTTAAGCTGCCTTGTAGATTAATTTTATGAACTATCCGCACTACAGCTGCACCAGGGGGGAAACTGAGCTCAAGCCCCTGTACCTCCCGTTGCTCATCCTCATGCAGCACATTTAAACACATTACCCACTAAACCCCGGTGGCTTGTCTCGAGCATTTGTGCTGTGAAAATTGCCTGCAAAGTGTGTGCAAGTACGTTATATTCACCTCACTTCCAGCGTCTCGAACTTTGATGAGACGCTGGACGTTGTCCTCTTGAACGAGGCCTTCAATATTACTCTTCTTGTTATAAAGTTGATGTGTGGCAGGCAAAATAAATTGCTTGTCACACTGTAAACCCAGCTCTTAACTCAAGTTTTCCGTGTGATGAATAGTCAGGTGGTACGAGAAATCCTTGTACGACATGCGCTACGACAAGTTGGCCTTCCTCACAAGTTTACCTACAAAGAGTTTGCCTATGATGAGTGGCCTTCTGACAAGAGGGCCTAGACCCCTATACAGTATAGACCACTTATAACGTAACCGCTTATAGTGCAGGACCGGATATAGTGCGGTCTTTTCAGACTCCTGTTAATTTTCTCATAGCACTCCATGTATACACGTATCGCTTATAGTGCAGTTGCGGGAAACGAAATACCGGTTACAGTGCGGCTGCCTGGGAGTACGGAAGTCAGAGGAGACGGCGAACGCTCCCCTCAAACGGGCGCCACAAGGAGTGCTCGAGGAAGAAAGAGAGACGAAGTGGAGGAGAAGGGCACGGGGTGCCAACGAACAAACGGCCAGTGAGGCTGAAACCAGAATCTTGAGTGCGAGTCGTGAAATATCACGGCGCGCATAGCGAGCGAGGGCCATGAAACTGCCAACACCATCCGACACTCGCTTCACGATAACGGCAGTAAACGAAACTTCAGGGAGTGGGCGGCGCCGGCACTGCACGGCGAAGGGCGCACGCAGAGACCGTGGAATGTGAGGGAGGAAGGCGGCAGGGAAGCGGATTTCGCCTCGGCAACTCCGCCGCTTCGGTGGCTCCCCTCGCCCTCCCTCGTAGCTCCATCACTTTCGACTGTCACCGTGTGCGCCCGCCACCGTGCAGGCGCCGCTGCTCCAGCCGGCCCGGCGCCAGCTGCCCGAAGTTTCGTTTTCTGCTGTTATCGGGAAGCGGGCGTTTGCTGGCGTGGGCAGTTTCGTTGGCCGGCCTGGGACAGCGCCGCTGCTTCCCTTTGCGCCGTAGCCGCAGCGTGAAAGGTCAACACGTGACTAGAAAGTAGAGGAAGCATAAAGGAGAAAGAAGGGTTCACTGCCATTTTCTACGCGTGGCTACGGTAGCGTGGCTGAGACGTCGGCACGTACACGCATCTTCCGGCGCAACGCAGAATCGGCGACCTTGCCATTTGAGAGAGGGTGAAATTTCCGGCGCGTTTTTTTTTTTCTTTTTTTTTTTGTTTTGTTCGCACACAACATAGAGGGGTCTCTCCTAAGCTTTTACTCTATGAAGGTGCCGGAGCAATGCCGGTCGGAGGCGCCGCCGCGTGATTTGGTTCGAATTAACGAGATTCGACTGTAAATTGAATGCAAGCGTTCTAGCCGCATTCCTCGACTGTCACATACGTGTGGCGGCTCGGTGCACATGTTTTGCATATGTGCGGGCCTTGAAAATTGTTGCTTTGGTTATAGTGCGGTACCACTTATAGTGCGGATATTTGCGACTCTGGCGACTTACGTTATAAGCGGTCTACACTGTATATCATAACTGTGCTCTGGCTCACAGACTTTGTCTGCATTTGCCCTGTTTCATGTAATTTAACTTACACAACAGAGCAAAAGTTATGTTGTGTAAACAATAATAAAGTATGCCCAGATAATACTTCTAATGCACAATGGGCAACAATAAAACATCACAAGCTAGGCCCCATTCATAACTTTCCTGTGCTACATGAACCATGCCGCAATGCTTCCATTATTCACCTGGCCAATAATTCCCTCCTTAGTTTTAATCCTTACAGTAAACACTGCACTTATTTACTTCAATCGCTGTTTAACCACAGTATCTTAACTGTATGTTTATCAGCCATGTTTGCCCTTCTCTAATTGCTGTCGATGCTCAGCAGCAACTCCCAGCAAAGCAGTAAGAAAAGAGTATCTAGAGAACAAATGGTACCTCTACATGTTTCCAAAGCATTTGATTGTATGATAATTTTGGATTCTAAATAGAATAAAAGGAAAACACTCTGCATTCTGTGCCTGTGATGGCATACAGGTTCTACACAATAAGCATGTAAGTCATCTTCAGTGCAAAGACAGGCACAATCTCTCATCTCCTAATGCAAGATACCCTTTGTGCTTGAATGTTTGTGGGCAAGAGCCTGGAATGAGCAACATGTTTCGTTCTATTAAACAATGTTTAAATGAAGCTTCTGTAATGTGAATTCGGCATGTCAGCAATCCTAATACACAAACTAATCAGTTATTTTTAAAAACCAAACAAATGTGCCCTTTTTCAGCTTCGCATATATGGAGACAAAGTAAAAACAAGAGGAAAATACTTCACATTCATAACTCCTTATTAAATAAGAAATAAAAACTAACCCATTAGACAACACTAAAACCTATTTGAATCACAGTAAATAGTTTGCCATCCCAAGGAATTAACCAAATGCACCTCAAAATATTAAATATTAAAATTCTTTAAGTTCCCTGATCAAAAAGTAGCAAGCTGCAAGTGCAAAATGAACTTTTGAAACGGTGTACTAAAATGCAGTGCAAAGATCATTATAATTAAATGTTCCACCAACTCAAACAGCCACTACAGCAGGCAACAACAGCTAGGAAATTCATCAAAATGACTGCCCTCATTCACTGCCTGCTGACATCTTGCTAGGTAGGCTTCAGTGAGCCCTCCCAACTCATGCCTGTGCTCAAGATAAATGCTTATTTATGCTTGATCTTCAGTGCTTGCATTTTTCCTGAAGATTCTGATAGGTCACCTTTGATAGACTGTCACTGAATACCTTGCAATCTGATATACAAGCCTGTAGATATCAGTCAATATGGAAATAAACTCTGCAATTAACTACAAACACTTAAAGACAAAGCATAGCCCCCACTTTCCTCTTCTCAAGCAATGACTTTCTGTTTAGATTTACAGAAATGAAATTAGTGAGCTACAGCAAAAGTGACTGGCAAGGAGTGCCTACTGAAGGGCTGCTTTGAGCACGGCGCACGTAAGCAAAACCTCATATCGAGGAGAAAGGTTTTACAGACAGAAATGTAATCTGTCTTATGTTAACATCCAAACAACCAGTTAGGCGGGAAATTCTTGGTCTATGAGCTTTCACAAGCATCATTATTCCTGTTCAGGTAAGTAACAGAGCACTAGTGGTAGAGCTGTGCACAAGGCCTGGCCAAACATTGTGTGTCAGCAAAAATGATCACTGCTGCTGCACACTATTCAAGGCTGACCTAATGAACCACTCTGGGAAGTGCATGTTTATGATCACAAAAACAAAGAATCACATAATTTTTAGAGAAATAAAATTTTGTCACAGCAGTTGTGCATGGAGTGACACGGCCTGTGTAAACACAGCCTAAACCATGTGGTACTCTGCATTGCAAGTGGTGAGCCAATAGCCGTCAACCTATGCAGTAGCAGAAACCAACAGTGACAATGAAGATAAAGGACTTCAAGTTAACGAGCGCCAAGATGGTGAATGCTAATTATAGTGGAAGTGTGGTGTCAGGATGTGTACAAGGGCAGCAGATGGGCTTCGGTATTGAACAGGTATCTGGTTGGAGAATACCGCTCCAGTACATCCTCCTCACTGAAGAGCAGGTAGAGGTATTTCAGCGTTTCTGCCAGGAAGAAGCTTTCCATCATATCTCGTGGGCCAGTTTGCTTCGTGTTCAGCACACTCCCGATAGTTGTGTACCCACCACCAGGCACCTGCACAACCCAAGAAAGACATGTCAAAAGGCTTCTAGGCCCTGCCAAACTGAGCTTGTTTTGTCAGCAGTAAATCCTTATCCTAATAATTTACACCACTGGCTCACCTCACTGATAGCAACTATCAAATACGACTATGCACTATCATTTGCACACTATAACACCACTAGCTTGATTCTATGGCAATAGCTGTCACACAAGAACATGTGCACATCATTTGGTACAGCATGTACTGAAATCTTCTAAAAAGTTGGCTTGCAACAGCTTTTTAGAAAAGTGCGGAATATACAGTAGACCCATTAATTCAACTCCAGTTAATTTGATTTTTTTTATTAATTCGATCCTGACAGAAGGTCCCGGCCAGCGCACATTCATTTCTATGGGCCTAAACGTTCCTTATTTAGATCCTAAAATTGCCATTCACAGGATAATTTCAACTTGACCAGTTAGCACGCATGCACCTGACCCCTATGATGACTCCAGTAACGACCCCTTTAGTGCCAGCATCTGCCTTTGCGGAGCTTAGGGACCAGTGAATGCGTGTTAGATCTCTGCTGTGGTTAGCTTTAATGCCATTTCTATGTTAGCTTTCTACTTTGGACACATAGAAAGTGGGCGCACATTACTGTCCAATGTATCAGCGGTATGTTTTGTCATTTTTTCTGCATCTTGTTTAATTGGCCGGCCAGATAATTCGTCGGTCCTGTCAGGGTCGAATTAACGGAAGTCGACTGTATCTGGTATTGTCCTGCAAATCGTCTCAGCAATGTTAAGGATCTTAATGTTATGAAACTGGAGGCCATGACTTTGTGCTATGCCTCCGAGGAGGCCTGCAGAATGTGGAGACAGAGTGAAGTGACTACAACACAAAACACACAAAAGTTTGCCACACTTTCTTCAGACACCATGCATGAGCTCAGCTTCTCACTAAAAAAAAAAATTGTATAGCCACAATCTACAGCTACTCTTTGAGCTCCTTCACACTCTGGAAGCAGCCAAAATACCATATTATACTGCAATCAATAGATATACTTATGCTCTTGCACACTACGCTGACACTTGGGTGCAGCACATGTAGCAACCTTCACAGTGACAGAACATGTTTTATCTCAGTACCAATCACACTGGGCGAGCAGAAGTCGCAAATTACATGTCGTCGAGAATGCTCTTATAAGTCATTGTTTGGTGCCCTGTCAGAGGCTGGCAACCATTACAAAGCAGTTCATAATCTTTAGTTGTCGGTGCAGGGTGCACTGAGCACTAGAACATAAGCAAGCCTTTTAGATGCCATTATGGTGCCGCATGGCGCAAATTTCTCCTTTTCACACAACTTGGTGAAAAGATTTCCATGCACATCCAAATGGCACAATTGGCAGAGTTCCCACACCACTGCTGTTTGGTGTGTACTCCCCCAAGATCACAAGGCTTTATATGCACTCAGTGAATGACCAGCTTCTCTCCAGATAAAAAAAGGGCAGCTGTTAAAAGCTTACAAACCTTGCAGTGTTTCTCAAACCCTTGGAAGATACGCCAAGCCAAATCCCGGTAAGTCTCATTGCGTGTAAAGTAGTACATGTACCAGAGGCTTTCCAAGGTCTCTGGACGAAGAAGGTTGTGTGCATCATTGCCCTGCAAAAAGCAAACAATGCTATAAAAACATTTTGGCTATTAGGTTACACAGCTGTATGCACACATGCAGACACACAAAAAGCCAGAAATAACTATTTTTTGCATAAATAGAAAGAAAGAAAAGCCTTTTTAAGAAAAGCTAAAGAAGCATTATCGTACATATATCGATAATGTACGATAATGCTAAATCGTACATTCGTAAATCGCAAATCGTAAAAATAACTGATACATGTACGATAATGCTAAATCTTAACAAACCAAGCTGTGTAAGAAATAAGCACTACAAAACATTCAACATTCACATGGTGAATAAGACATCAAAGTCTTGCAAGTAGTTATTGCAGGAATACTGCTCTTATGACAACTGTTCTTTACTAATAATTTTAGCATTATAGAATACCATTACACTATACATACAGTAGTCGCCCGTTCATACGCTCTGAAAAAAAAAAAAAAGCGCCACAAAACGTAATAATACGATCCGAAGTGACTATAAAAAGTGGCAGACTCAAGTTTAGTTGACATACACGTAATGCAAAGTGTTGCGCGAATCATTGCAGCATGAGACACCAATGCGCGCCGAACTGGTGGTGCCCCAAGCGGTACCGAGACGTGCATTGTTGTTTTTTACGGCTCCCGCAAGCTTACGCTTGTGCTCCTAAGAATTCAGCTTCGGTCAGCAGCTGTTTCGGGTGAGGCATTTTGGTGGTGTTACGATTCGATTAGAGCAGCCAGGCCCAGACCACGTGCAGTCTGTTACAATTCACTTAGAGTGGCCATGCCAGGACCACGTGCAAATGCATGGGAATCAGCGTGCCTAACGATCTCGCTCGTCAACATGAACAGACGTGTCCGTTGCGAGGGACAGAGACGAAACCTGTCGTGCAGCCTTGCAAACCCCTCTCATCTCCCGCTGAGGACGTGCACCCCATTACGGTCACCCACCATCTCTAATTCGTCTGGTTTGCCCCATGTCCTACAGTGGGAGAGAGGAAAGGGGGAGATTGTCCGGATAGTGGAGGGTATAAGAAAGCCAGCCAGCAGCCACGTGGAGAACACTTTTGCTTTGCCCTATCGTGCAGGGGCATGCATGCTGAACGTTTCTTGTATGTTTTCTTTGGAGCACACCGCAACCATGTATTAAACTTGTGTTATTTGTTTTACGTCGCCTCGTCTTCCCTGCCGGACTCTCTCTGATGGTCAACCTGGTTCGAGCTCCAAGCGGACGCTGTTGAAGGTTCCCCAAAACCCCAAAACCCGGCCCGTAACAGCGGGAAGTTCTGACGTGCCCCCTCGGTACCAGATGCCGATACACTTCGGGCCGTTGGCCCCGAGCAACTCAAGACGTGCTTTGTTGTTTTCCCACTATGCAGTGTTTGAAGACGGTGACAAATAATCTAAATGAAATCGACCTGGTGAGCGATGCTGGAATACGATGCCGCCAGAGCGAAACCTGACTTCGTGCCACCTGCAGCAAGAAACAGCAGCTTGTTCGGGTTATTGCCTATTAAAAGTGTGTAGTACGTTTCCAACAGCACCTATGAAACCGACGGCACTATGCCACACACGCTGTCAAACAGAAATGAAGGTATTTATTGTGATAGGGTTGGCAGTGAAGCACAAAGCTGTGAATGGCAACGTGCGACAACCCGAGAGGTTCGCTGGTACCACAAGATGAAACTGAGCGTGCGCTGGAGTTTTCTCGTGACACGGGTGGGCGAGTACTGCGGGGAAGCTGCTGCAGTGAGCAACTACTGTTCTCGATCGCGCGCGCCTCGCGATTTTCCTCATTTACATGGGATACAGCGGCCCCGAAAGCGTACCATACGATCGCAGGTTGGCGGTGCACTGAACGTTGGCGGCAAGAAAGATTGTGGTTTCCAAGAACGTATTAACCAGGCGTAACTGTAGTGGGTTGTTTTCTGTGTTCTTGATGGTGAACGTTGGCACCACGAAACCGTACAAAACGGGATCGTATCAACGTGGACTTTGTACCATTATAATATATTTTTCCCCTAAGATGTACCATAAGTGAACTTAATTTTCAATGTATGTTGTAGACTAAGCTATATAGGTCAATACAGCACTGTTCTGCTTTTCAGAGTTACAATTTATTTATAAAGTGCAACAATACAGCCAATGTATAACAATTTGGCAACACCATCTTCACTAACTTGAAACGTTGTACGCTGGAAGTGAAAGCATGCATGTGATGGGCTGACATCCAAGTATCTTTACTGAATGTACTAAAACTTGCTGCAACAGTGCTTCATTATATTTTTATAAAACAAATTCTCATTTCAACATCTGTACGCATGATGATTTAAAAAAAAACCAAAAATAAACAGATCATGACACCAGTGCTTTGAAGTGGTGCCCCTATCAGCAGCTTTATGTAAAACCTGACCTGAAACCCTTTTAGTACTGCCTCATATGGTGTACAATACACACACTACTAGATGACACCACAAATCCACACAGGAGGTGAATTTGAAACCAGGTAACAAGAACCCAATGATTTGGTCAGGATCGAAGTGACCAGAGTCTTAACGGAAGTCTACTGTACCAGTACCTCCCTCTCGATTGGTAGTTACAGCAGAACCCCGCTGTTACATTCCTGGGTGCTGCGTTTTCCCAGCGGTTACGCCTTTTCCGCCGGTCCCGGCACAGCTCCCATAGAACCCAATACATTGGTAACCCCGCTGTTACGTCGCAACTGTGGGACCGTTCCCGCATCATACGTTGCGAACTGCCACCCCGCGCCGGCCCAAGCGGCCATTTTTACTTTTCATGTGGCTTGGCTTGGTTGCTTGATGATGGCATTGGCTACCCAAAGTGCCGGGGGCAACACTTATGACGTATTTTCGGTTTCCACCAGCAAAAGTATGGCCCTTGAGATCAGTATTTGCTATCTAAAGGTGGTGTCTATGACGCGTTGCGGCCCTAAAATTGGTTTTGGCTCACAGATGTTCCGTATAAAGTCCACGGGCGATAACGCCGTCGCTGCGCACCGTATGCTGTATGTGTGAGTGAAAGCGTGCGATGGGCGTCTAAATCTCACGCGCGAAAGAAAGAAAAGCAGGGAGGAAGCGCGCCTTCTTCCGTTGCGCTGGAGGCACCGGCAAGGGGGGAGGGATAGCGGGCAGCGTTGTGCGTACTGCGCGACGGCGCGCGGTCGCGCGAGCCGTATCTTGAAAGCGCTCTGCGTTGGAGGCAGAGTCTACGCAGTGCAGGTGCGATGGCGGCTTGTAGCTTTGTGCGTGCTGTGTGTTCTCGGCGCTCAGTTTGCGTTGAAGCGACAGACAGCAGCACGAAGGTCACTTCGCTCGCTTCTGCAGCGGTGCTTAAATTCCTCACGCCAGCGTTTCACAGCGCATGTTCGCACTCATCGAGTGTGCTGTGTTCATGTTTGCCTGTGGGCGCTGACACCATGCTTGTTAATATGCGAATGTTTACAAGTTTATACAGACGATAAAACTACTTTTCTTACTTTGTATAGATGTCTGCTAATTTGCTATCGCAATTGATACTTAGGCTGTCGGGCGAAACGACTTTTTTCACAGGTAAGAATTAAAATAATATTCTGTGCAATGCAACACTACTCCCATTTCTGAATTTTTTCCTGTTTCCCGGCTCTTGCGTTTCCCGGCTCTTACGTTTTTTTTTTTTTTTTTTTTTTTACGGTTCTGTGAAAAATGTATCAGCGGGGTTCTACTGTATTAAGTTTGTGAGAATATCTGACTGAATATTAAGATATTCAATGTTCACTTTGGCTTGAATTTCAGTTTTCGAAGTATTTGACACGAATTAATATAAATTTAAAAACATAGGTTAAGCAAGCGTCATTGTCATAAATGGCTCGTAGCCACGACAAGCCAAGACGAGAATTCATTTACAGTTACTGACCGACCCCCCCCATTTGCAGCTGCTAGATTATTCAAATATCGATACCACTGCCTTCTCTCTTGCACCAGTGTATGATGGCAACCAACGTTCTGAGCAATGAAAGTTGTCTGGCCTGATTTTTTGGACATGACCAGCGTGCACAATGCCACTAAAAATGCAGCCGTGAAGAAGGCTTGCATCATTCAGGTTGTCCCCCATACTCTCGTTTTTGCTGGCGAGATGGTTTCTCAGCTTCCCGAGAGTGATATAGCAGCTGCAAATAGACTTGTGTCAATTCAGCACGAAACAGTAACCTTGGTCGCTGACATCTGGCGAAGCAGCGCTGATTAAGCCTAAGAACCGAGGGAGGCATGGCGCTGGGCAGCATCCCGTCGCGGAACGTTTGGCGCTCATCGGTGATTAGGCCTGAGATCATGCGTACAGGCTAGGCTGAGAAGCGGCAAGAGTGCCCAGCAAGTATGTCTGTTTGCTTACTATCTTAGATAGAATGGGATAAGCTCGAGAGTAGGCGGGTGACCACTTTCGGAGATACCATCACTTTTGCAAGATTTAGCACAACCGGACGTGGTGCCATTTACGCCTACCAGCGTTTCTACTGCTGTGCCAAGCTCGCTCTCTGTGCGAGGAACGCTGTCCGCCGTATAGTTCGACACACCCAGTGCCGAATGATGCAAAATCTCACGAAAGTGATCGCCCAAGAATATCGCCCCAGAATTTGCGCAACACAGCATAAACTGCTGGCGTCGCTCAATCAAGGTCACACATTGCCCCATCGCCTGCATCGCGTCAGGCAAATAGGAAATGCTCTCGCGGTCTGAATCATGGTGAAATTTCAAACACAATGAAGGACAAGTCCCACTGAGAAAAAGACTGTAAATGAAATTTCTATGCTGTTCGTATCATAATGCATGAAAACATCTGAATAACAGTACTTGGAAATAAAGTGATTCCAGGGATGAAACTGTCTTATTCTTTGCAAGGAAAGTACGATTTTTTTTTAGCTTTGCCACCATATGGCACTTGTCAAGGTTTTATGCCAAATCCACAAATATTCAAACCATATACTTTGAAATAATTAGACACTAATTACTACTCGCTACGACTTTGCTTCGAACCAAAAAATTCACATTTGCACTAGCCTAGTAGTTATTACACATCATCGGGGTACCAAAGAAAGTAACGTTTAAAGTATTTTTCTTTTTTTTAATATGCATTTAAATGATCCTTGAACATGTGAAGCAAGGTGCAAGACACGCTGAATGCAAATTTTCAGATTCCATTAGACAAAGCATGATATTGTCTTCAGTGTAACCACCTAAGCAAAAATGAGTTTTACAATGAAATGCATCACGTCGCATACAATATGGAACATTTCAAGAAAGGAACAGACCTTGTGCAGCAGAGATTGGGGGAAAGCCCACTTACTCACCTTTATCAAGATATCACGAGTCCCCTGTGGTTTCAGGTTGAAGTGGGCAATCTCAGGTGACAAGAATGTTGGGTTGATTGAATACATGCGTATACAAGTGTCCATAAGTTCTAAAGCAAGTTCCATGTGAGCTTGTGGCATTCCTCCAACAACATGGCCCAGCATCAATGTCCCAGGGAAATAGCACACCAAGTGGTCCTGCAATTACCGATACATCATAAAGGAAGCAGATGTGCTCTCTGTTCCACTCTACAAACATGACACCAGACAACATCACACAATGGTGCATCTCTTTTCCATGTAACTTTGCCTAACAACCGCTGTCAGTGTTCCTTTAAGACAGTCTAAGCTTCATTTCCAAAATTTATTTATCGCTTTTATTACTTTTTTTTTAAGTACAGTAGACTTCCATTAAGACGAACTCATAGGAACAGTAAAGATGTGTTCACATAATCACAAGTTCATCTTGAAAGAGACCTAAAAATGTCAAAATTTATTGTTCCTGGTGCACCCACAAATTTATGATACAGTAGAACGCCGCTGTTACGTCGTTTTCGGCCGGTCCCGGCACAGCTCCCATAGAACCCAATGCATTGGTAACCCCACTAATGCGTCGCAACTGTGGGACCGTTCCCGCATCATACGTTGCGAACTGTCACCCCGCGCCGGCCTGAGCGGCCATTTTGACTTTTCATGTCACTTGGCTTGGTGGCTTGACGATGGCATTGGCCGCCCAAAGTGCCGGGGGCGATAACTATGACATATGTTCGGTTTCCTCCAGCAAAAGTATGGCCCTTGAGATCCGTATTTGCTATCTAAAGATGGTGTCTATGACACGTTATGGCCCTAAAATTGGTTTTGGCTCATAGATGTTCCATATAAAGTCCAAGGGCAATAACACCGTCGCTGTATGCTGTATGTGCAAGTGAAAGCGTGCGAGGGGAGCCAAAGACCGCATCTAAATCTCACGCACGCGCCCACAAAAAGCAGGGAGGAAGCGCGCCTTCTTCTGTTGCGCTCGAGGCACCGGTGAGAGAGCGAGGGGGGAGGGATAGCGGGCGGCGTTGTACTGTACTCTGGCATGTACTCTGGCATCAACTGCGTACTGCGCGGCGGAGCGCAGGCCGTATCTTGAAAGCGATCTGCATTGGGGGCAGAGTCTAGGCAGTGTAGGTGCGTCGGTGGCTTGTAGCTTTGTGCGTGCTGTGTGTTCTCGGCGCTCACTTTGCGTTGAAGCGATAGACAACAGCACAAGGTCACTTCAGTCGCTTCTGCAGTGGCGCTTCCTCACGACAGCGTTTGACAGCGCGTGTCCACGCTCATCGAGTGTGATGTGTTCCTGTTTGCCTGTGGGCGCTGACACCATGCTTCTTAATATATAGTTAATAAGCGAATGTTTACACGTTTATACGGACGATAAAGCTACTATCCTTACTTTGTATAGCTGTCTACTAATTTGCTATCGCAATCGATGCTTCGGCTTTCGGGCGAAACTACGACTTTTTTTTCACACATAAGAATTTAAAAAAAATTTGTGCAGTTCAACACTACTCCCATTTCTCAAATTTTTTCTGTTTCTCGGCTCTTGCATTTCCCGGCTCTTACGTTTTCTTTTTACTGTCCCGTGAAAAACGTATCAGCGGGGTTCTACTGTACAAAACTATAAACGAAACATCATTAAAACCAAAAGGCAGATGTAAAAAAGAAAGATTTATTGGATGTGCATAATGCAAAACAGTTGCTTCGCTTCTGTCCTGTCCATGTGGCCTCTCTTTTCCCAACAATGTTTTCTGCTTAGCGCAAGGATCAACATTGCTTTATGCACTCTTAATCTATTATCTAATCGTTACTTGCCGGTAGTACTGTGCACTGTCAAGCTGAGATTTCACCTATCTAGCCAAAAACGATTAAGTACCTTCACATTAAAAAACAAATTCAGAAAAGGATTGTAGCTGCATCAAGTGTGAACACCTTATGCCCTTATGCTAGTTTCTGAAAAGTAACTTTAATTAACCATACCATTTTGGGGTAGAAGGTGCGACCCCGCACAAGTTCTCCAATAAAAAGCAATTTGTTAGGCTCTGAACGCCTAACCAAATGCTTCTGCACGCCTTCCACAGCAGCCAGGTAGTCTTCTTTTAGCCTGCATTGAATTTTGAAATTGTCAATTAGTAAAGAAAAGAAAGAGTGCAAATAAAATGAAGCATAACTTTAAATGTACACCTGTAGCCCCCTGCTCATCACGAATAACAGATTTACAGTAATGGATTGTGTAGCATTAACCTTAAGGCCACTGATTACTTGTACTTACTACACCTATGGGCAGTGTTTGCAAGGATATGCGATAATGATGGGATGGAAATGAATAAGACTTAGAGATTGACTCCAACCAAATAATGGAACCAAATAATGAAATTCCATTGTTTGGTTGGAGTCAGTCTTAGTCTAAGTCTTAATCAATTTTCCCAACCAGACAGGTAATTCTGTCAAAATGTTTAGCTTCAAGATGGAAATGACTGTAACAAAATGTCTACTTGTGCAAACAATCACTGCTTTTGTAGACCTTCATAGCCCTCCCGGATGTCCCCTCTGTGATTAGTGCTATAAATATGAGCCCTTGCACCTCACACAATGACTTCATTAAAAGTAGGCCATCACAGCATCTAGCTGCTCACCAGTCAATGGTCTTTCCTGTCTGGAGCCACTGCTTCAGGAGGTACTCATAGTAGCTGTCAGCTCGAGCCCCCAAGGTCAATGTAGAATCAGCATTGAAGCGGCCAGTCTCCGCATTGATGAACATGGGCACCAGGCCTTCCTTTTTGGGCAACTGGTGCAACAGCTCTGACACAGCAAAGGCCTTCTTCTGCAAAAGAAATGTTATCGTGGAGATATGTACTAAACTACCGTGTACACATTCCACAGACGTGTGCCTGGTGCGCCATAAATCCTTGTCTAGGTGCTCACTGCAACAGATCAGGATCTTAGAAACCACAGGTCGAAATTCTGATGAGCCCTGGAGCTAGCAATTGCAGTCAAGGGTAAAATGCAAATTTGCGAAAATATTGAACATTTGGCATAATATGAAAGTCTGTGCACAAATAAACAAACCTGCCATTCTAATTGTATAAACCAGAACAGGGACCATAAAGGTTATACCAAGTTTCTTAATTTCTCTCTTTTCGTTTTACCGGTAACATGATGTCTATCAAGAATTATGGCTACACTTCACTTAAAAAGTGGGCTCAAGTTTGAGTACAAAAAATGTTTTCTCAAAATAAGCACCCCCCCCCCCCCCCCCCTGGAATCTTGGAACTAATCATAATAGTATGTCTGCCGATGAATTTGTGGAAACTATTTATCTATTAGGAGCAGTCTGTTTGCAAATGCACAAAACTTTCACTCATGGTAAAAAATGCATTTATTTACACAATCCGTTTTCTTTTACATTACAAGTAATAATTTCGACGACTAGAACAATGCCGACACTGTGCAAAGAAATAAATGCACCCTATGCAAAGCTTTGTACCAAGTCAGCTCCCCTGCACAGTGGTAATCCCTTTCACAGCAACCATGGTGAAGGAGTTTAGGCTCAATTTGAGTGCAACCGTGCCTGCTGTACTGAAGCAACTGCACAAGACAGCTGCATGCATGTTCATCATATGCAGCTGCTCTGCTATAGCTTGCCACTACTGAACTTCATCTCTTAAAGGGGCCCTGAAACACTTTTATAACTAATCATAGAATGGCCTCGCTATTAGAATATGTCGTCCCATGAATCTCATAGTACAAACATTTTTCTAATCTTTTAACTATAAATGGAGTTATCACACCGATACCTGGCTTTCTCTCTGTTTTCGTCTCCATTAGTGTGCTAGAAGCTACACAGTGGAGAAGCCAAGAGGGCAAAGCCCCGGCCAAAAGTTCAGTGTTGCAGCGGTGAAAGGGCTCGTCATGGCACCCCGTGGCAGCCGCGGTAGACTATGCTACGCAGCACACCGCTGCCATCTCGGAGGCCACGCGCAACAGACGCACCTATGCACAGTGCAAAGATTAAATTATTTTTCTGTTTTTGAGATCACAGAGATATTTTTTTTCATTCATCTAATTCAAAATTAGGAATTATGTATTATTGAGAATGTTCTCGTGATAACAAATTCAGCTAACAGTGTTGGTCGGCCAACTGCTTTCGATCAGCTTTCAATGACAACATTGTGGAGGCGCGAGCAAGCGTCTGTTCACTGCTTTTGACCCGAGATTGCAAATTTTCTGCTGCATGCAGTGCAATATTTGGCTCACATGTTCACAGGAGCGTCGTTAACAGATTGTGAAAGTTTTTTTTACTATGTTAGCCCCCTTGATCTTCGCTTGAAGGGCAAGCCTGCACAGCATTTTTTTTATTCAAACAGGTTATTCAAACAGAAATTAGCTGTCCCACATCTTGTTTGAATTACTGTTAGTCTTGTAATCCTATACACTGATTTTACCAGGAGGTGCGCTGTAAAACTAATGCTGCAGTTGTATCTCCCTGATTACTGTCACTTTGTTGCTGCTGTGAGCAATGTGAATGCAGAATAACTAAATTAAACTATCTGTGTGACTTAACCTGTTCCTGTTGATTACCCACAATAGGCAAGTCCACTTCGTGAGCCTCAATTTGCCAAAATAGCAGCAGCAGCATGCAAGGAAAGGCCTCCAACTCATCTTTCCAAAAGAAGCAAAGGTTCAGGTGTATGGAATAGATCAACAAAACTGGTTTATGCAGGAGGCAAGAAATGCCTTTAGAGGACTTTACAAGTTCTGTACACGAGTAAAATGAAAGTATTCATTTGAATATCACGCAGAAAGCTCCATGTTGTTTCACACAGCTATCTTTAGCTGACAGAACTTGTTTGCTGCCTGTTGTACGTGACTAAAGTAGTCATTCACTAAAGCTGAATGTGTATGCTTTAAGGGAGAACAAGGAAGCACGTTTTCTGGAAGCTCTAGTTCTGCTACCGGTTTGATTATGCGAAAGAAAGTAAAAACGAGCCAATTTCAATACTTTTTTTCCTTATATAAATCCGATGTCGCAAACAATGCATTATGCTGATAAACATACATCAGAAATGTGAACAATGATACCAAGCAAGCTAGTGGCCATCCAAATGGGTGAGTGATTCACGCAAGAAGCCTCAGATGACCAAAAAGTAGGGGTGTCTGAATACTCAAAAATGTCATACAGCATTAAAATTTCACGGTGAAATTTCTAGTGAGCACAATAGACAACGACACAGTGAAGGTGGACACACGAGAGCTTACTCACAACTGTTTATTGTTAGCGCTCTACAAATTTCACTATGAATACGTTACGCACCAACTTGCAAAACTATCAGTTCTGCCGTTGAATATTATATTTTTAATATTCATATTCAATTCGACAACTAGGTATTTGAAAATTTTTGACCATTCAGTGGATACGAACATTCGAAACAAATCGAATATATTGCTAGCTGTGGGGGTGCAAACACAGTTCTTAGCGCTTGTTTCTGTCTAATCTAAGAATATGTGTCTGATTTTGTGCTGAATTTTGTGACGAATTAGTGCTTCTGGCGAAATTTCACCTATAAAACATGCTCAGCCACTGACACCCAAGCTTTTGCGGAAAAGCCAGCTTCTCAGTAGCAAGGGGCACTGTTTTGTGACAGCGAGGGTGCACTTAGAGCGCAACGAAAGTGGATGGGGGCGACTGCCTAAAAGAATCCAACTGCAATAAGAATGATATTTGCGGGAGTATAGGTCGAATGGGCGAATCCTCAGCAAAGATGCCTGTACATGCGTCCTCACTATGCAAATAAGCTCTCCACCGTATGCCCATGCTTGCTGAGCCTGTATGCAGCATATCGCATGCCCATTACAATATTTTAGAATAGAGCGATGGCCAATTCGCTAGTGTAATACATGCCCAAGCTCGACCCGGAAGTACAGATCTCACAGGCTATGGGCGTTCCGCAATGAGCATTACCATGATTCTTGCATGCATCGCATTATGCTAAAATGCACTATTCTGAACGAGTATGGGTGCATTACACATGCTTACTTGAAGTTATAATAAAAAATTTGTTTCATGCAATCAAAGGTGCTCTCTCCCTTTTTCCTGTAGTATAATGTAGTATATCTCACATTATATCTGTGGTTGCACTATATTCTTGCAAATGCAGTACCTCAACGAGTCGGTCAGGTGAAGGAAAACAACAGAAGGGGCTTGCTGCACAAGCTGTTCTGCGAAAGTCCTGTTTGCAAGTGGCATAAAACATAGAAAAAAGAAAGACAATGTTCTTGCAGTTCTTTTCTAAGCAACGGTCATAGCAAACAGTATAGCACCGCTTTGTTTTGGTTGGGTGTGAGCACAGCTTTTGCTTTGCTCATTTGTTACTCTTGCAGCGCCACCACCTATCCTGAGCTTATTGCTCGATATCAAATGCAATGACTGACAGCTAGCACAGCGTCAAATGACTCTGAGTTTATGGGCATTTGATCCTGTAAATAAGGCACAGGTTGGCGAGAAGAGACGGCTAGTGGGAATTACCCAATTTTTTAAGTTAGCACGAGCCAAATACACAATCTTTTAGTACAGTGCAGTCCACTTATAATGATACCACATATAACGATATATTGGTTATAACGATGAGTCGACTTAAAAGTATCAACTTATGCATTAGGGCTATGAGAAAAAAAACCATATATAACGATATCTTATTCACTGCATATCGGATATAACGATTGAAATATTGCTTCTGGGCCGCGTTTTTCATGCGGTATAATCGGGAAATTTGCATTCCTAAGTTGCCCTTAATCGAGACAGGGCAAAAAGTTTGCCTACACGAGTTCGTATCTGCTGCCGTTACTGCACAGCGCGTCCCTACCGTGCGCCGAATGTGAAAGCCACGGAGAGCATCGCAAGTTGGCGCAGTGTGCACAAGATGACGCCAGCTGCTTCGCGCCGCCGGCGATAGTGCGAGCGTCCATAGTAGAGTGACCTCCATAGAAGAGAAGGAGGGAGGAGGAAGGAAAAAATCAATAAGCGAACGGCTTCAGCGCTCCCTTTACAATATCGCCCTCTTTCTCTCTCAGCGAGCACGGATATGCGCCGTGGAAGCAGCGGGAGATGCACCAACACTAAGCTATGTGATTTTAGACGAAGCTGCAACTTTTGCAAGACTCGATGAAGTACGAGCTCGCGCAGTCGGTGATATAGACAATTATGAAAACCGGAAGCGTGGCACGATCATGAAGGATAGAAGCAGTGGCCATGCCATTCAACGAAAAAGGCGGGCTTTGTGTGCCAGGACGAAACCAACACGCCATGTGCGCCATGGGTGAAACCAACACGGTGGAAGTCGCTGGCATTACCGAACTCTAGGAACATGTCACTACTGACGATGAAAAAGGCGGTGCTTCGATAGAGTAGTTTCTCAGTGCAGATAGTGCTGCCTCGTTCTGCGAAGGGATCTCTGACGGGGCGATCGTTGCCGTGACAGACGGCGGCATTGTGCGACGGAGGCGACGACAGCAGCGGCAGTAACGATGAGATTGACAACGGCCCTCTTTGACATCGACCCCGATGGTCAACCAAAGTACAATGTCGTCAATCGAGTCAGTCATAGATTTCATGCACGCTAAATAATAGCCGCCAGTGTTCGCGCAGCCACTGGACGCGATGCACACTGCGGCTGTGAATCCGAAACTTCCGCGAAAGCAAGTGCAGATTTCTATTTCAGGGCGCATAACGATTGAGACGATATTTAGAGGTATAAATAAACATTTTATTTCTCACAGCCTACTTTTTACAATGTCGATTTCTTATCGCAAGTGGCATTTTTTTTTTCAGGACTAAGGCACGTTCGGCAGCTTTCTCTCTCTCTTTTTTTTTTTTTTAAGGCAGTCCGGATATAGCAATGATCGGTTATAATGATCGGATTTTTCATTCTTCTTGATATTGTTATAAGTGGACTTCACTGTATAACATCTTACTAGTCTAATTTTTTCATTGCTGACAATGTAATTTTGATGTTCCCACATGTCCAAATAACCGAACTTGCTAATAAATGCAAGTGCATTTCATTATTCCATTTTTGAAGTTGACTTTTGTATTCGATTCGTTTTTGAAAATTTTGATATTCACCACACCCATACTAAAAAGACCTATTGCAATCAGCTGACGAATACAACTAATATATCAGATATAATATATCCCAGAAAGCTTATGCAAGTGCTGATAGTGAAATTTCCATATAAAGAACTTCAGGGGACCACGTAAAATTGTTTGTTATTCTGAAAGGTTCCTATAGTGAAAGCCCTAAAATTAACCATCATCAATAGCTTGGAACATCACGTGCAAGTTGCGCCAGTTGATGAGCAACGCTTCTGCGCGAGTTCGTGACAAGTCGTGTTTTGTTTGACAGTAGGGCTTTTCTTTCAAGGCATGTTTGGTAAGTTGCATTCATTATTATTCATTTCTCTGAGGATACTTTGAAACAACTTTGAGTTTTCGGAACGTTCTGTTAGGCAGAGGGCAGTGTTGGTCTCTTCTGATCGTGGTAGAGGCAGATAAATTTTCGAGTTAATTTGATGTTTGCTTTCAGGAAAACGTGACTGCTGAACGCTCGAGAAAGGATAGCTTCAGTGGTTTTTTCGCAGAGATATGTAGATAGCGCGCGAGTTTCCGTTAAACTAAAACTTTCTTTTCGGATGTAGCGAGTTCTGAAAATAACGCTGTGTCAGGTTAGATACTGGTTATTCTGAAGTCTACTTCAGCTGATTTTAAAAATCGCCGGATGGTTGTTCCCACACGCACGTAGAGAGTACCGTGCCTTAGAAACGGGCTGCACGGATCGCTTTTAGTAATGTATACTCTACAGATTTCATTTCTATTCGACGTATTATGTAAGGGTATGTCTAAGGCTGTGCATGTCTTGCACGCGTATCTAGAAGACGGCAGCATTTCAGCTTCATTCAGTGTGTGGAAGTACTTATAAATAAGTGCGAATCTTCTTGTAGTTTTGAATGCATAATTTCCATAAGTTTTTTATGTTTTTTGTTTCTTTAATGCGTGAGTCGCACACAAGAGTTTTGACCACAAAATGAAAGCGAGTCTGATAGTACATCCGTGAAGTCAACGAGGCTCTCAGTGGCACAATTACGTGCGTTAATAAGGAATGTAGAGTACGAACAGACAGTTCATGGCGTTTGTGCCATATATGATACTTCAATTACCATTTATTTAGGGTCATTCTGCAGTTAAGTTGGAAGATTTTGGTGTTGTATACCTAGACGTGTAATATTCTGTTTCCAGTCCACTACATTTTCAGGCATGGAGTGGCGCCTGAACTGGCAAAACAACAAAAAAAAAAAAGAAGTCGCCGAGAGCTAGTGGGGCTATACTAGTAAAGGTGCAAGCAAATTGGGAAGGCTCACTAAGCTTCAACAAAGTCACTCCCTCACCAGAACAGGAATTGGCCTCCCTGGTGCAGTATTCAGCCACTACCTCCCTCATGACTCCTACAATTTACCCATGGCCCTCAGTCCCCAGCGGCTGCGGAGCACCTGACCAAGGCGGCGGTCAGACATGCTATGCAGCAGAGGGTGCTAAGAATCTCTGGGTCCGAACAGGCCGCCACTGGAAACTGAACCTGGCAACGTTCAACACTCGCACCCTATCGAGTGAGGCTAGTTTAGCAGGGCTATTTGAAGAATTATCAGGTACGTATTACCTGGGATATTATTGGCCTTAGTGAGGGTAGAAGAACTGGTGAGGCTTATACAGTACTGACTAATGGCCACGTATTCTGCTACAGAGGTCTTCCAGATAAGAGAGAATTCGGGGTAGGATTTCTAGTCCATAAGGACACAGCGGACAGCATTGATGAAGAATCTCGATGATACGATCACGGCTAATACGAATTTCTGGATGATACAAATTTTTTTGCGGTCCCGGCTGAGCCCCATTACTTTGCAACGTGCTAGAAAACGGTTGTTACGAATCGATTTTCGACCCCCGTCGGTTGATACGAATAAATGCCGCCCCACCGACGGCCGCGAAAAAGAACAGCACGCAGTCACACGCTTTCTCCCTTTCTCTTTTGGTGCGGAGGCACGGACGCAACGCCGGACAGCGCGGAGGCCGCGAATGGGCGCGAAGAGTTCGAAGCGGTGGCGCTTTTGTTACTTTTGTGCTTTTGCTTCTTTTCCGCGTGCCATCGGGCGGAGTGGCTGCCGTTAGGGAGCCTACATGCAACGCCGTTTTAGGGAGCCTACATGCAACGGCATCCCAGCTGCCGTGCTTCGGGCCGCGTTCTTTTTTGCGCCATTTTGCCTAGTCGCAGCGAGCTATGTCTACCGAGATACGATCTCAGCTAATTCACGCGGCCGTACGCCGAGGCGCGGGAGCCTCCGTTGGCACGTCTTCCGTCGGCTGCATTATCGGTGCCGATGGCACAGGGCGATTGTGGGTTTCGCTGCTGGAGTCACACGGTGCAAGATAGCGCGGCACGTAATCCAAGGTGCAAGGTTGCGCTCGTTCAGTCGGGTGCGCCTCCGCTTCTCCCGCTAATCGCTGTATTTTTCTTGCCGTAGGAGCGCTTCCGTATTCCGAACGCGTGCTTCGTCCAAAGTTTATTCGCCAACGAGCGACGATCCATCACTAACCTGGGAGTTCTCAGTAATCCAAATTCTGTGTGTCAAGTGAAGACGCCGGCGTGGTTTACGAAGCAGACAACTGCGGTTGTCATCTTGCCCCTGCCACAGCAGCAACAAATGGAGAGACGCCTTTCAGCACGGCAGCCAATCGGAGGCCCGCTTTTATCAGAGGGCCCGTGTGACTACCTATCGCAGACCCGCGCTTCTTTGGTGCTTGTGCGTTTGTTACAAGTTGGCGACGACGGACAAATTATAAAGCGGAACGGCGAAACTTTGAGCTTTCGAACGATACCAAGATGGCGGCGCTCGGTGGCGGGAAATACGAGATATGGCTCCGTGTACTGCGGTGATTTCGCGCGATTTAAAGCTGTTTTCTCGCCCTGCGCACTGACGAATTAAACTTTTTCGGGCACTTTCAGTGCGTTTTCAGCCAAACCATTTTGATGCAGCGTAGATTAGGCGTTGCAGGTACCCAAACGCGTGGTTTTCAAAAATCTATTTTTCAAAATCGATTTCGAATTTAGCTAGTTTTAATTGTGTTTCGATGATACGAATTTCAGCTAATACGAATATTTTTCGTGACCCTGTGAGATTCGTATCATCGAGATTCCACTGTATACAGCATTAATGAGAGGGTAGCAGTCGTCACAATAAAGCTGAATAGGATGCATAGAATAAAAAGGTAGTACAAGCCTACGCCCCAACCTCCGGTCACGATGATGAAGAAATAGAACAATTTTATGAAGATGATGAATTAGTAATGAGGAAGGTGCAAACTCATTATACTGTAGTAATGGGTGACTTCAATGCAAAAGTGGGGAAAAAGCAGGCTGGTGAGCAAGCAATTGGCAACTACGGCATCGATTCTAGGAACACTAGAGGAGAGATGTTGGTAGAATTTGCGGAAAGGAATAGGTTCCGAATAATGAATACCTTCTTCAGGAAGTGCAGCAACAGGAAGTGGACCTGGAAAAGCCCTAATGGAGAAACAAGGAATCAAATAGATTTCATACTCTCTGCCGATCCGAGCATAGTGCAGAATGTAGAAGCGTTAGGTAAGGTAAAGTGCAGTGACCATAGGTTAGTGAGGTCTAGGATTTCTCACAATTTGGAGAGAGAAAGAGTGAAATTAGTCAAGAGGAAACAGGCCAACCTAGACGCAGTAAGGGTAAAAGCAGACCAATTCACGCTGGTGCTCGCAAATAAATATGCAGCTTTATAACAGGAAGATAAAGACAACATACAGGTAATGAATGAAACTGTAACTAGGCTGATCTCTGAAGCAGCAATTGAAGTGGGAGGTAAGGCACCAAGGCAACCAATAGGTAAGCTCTCCCAAGTAACAAAAACCTAATAAAAAACGACAAAGCATGAAAGTGTGAAACTCAAGAAGTCAGATAGAATTCGCTCAGCTGTCAAAACTGATCAACAAGTAGAAAGTAAGGGATATTCGAAATTATAACGTGGGGAAGATTGAGGAAGCCATAAAATATGGACGCAGCATCAAATCAGTGAGAAGAAAACTTGGCATGGGACAAGGCAAGATGTATGCACTGGAAGATAAGCAGGGTAATATCATCAGCAATTTGGATGACATAGTATAAACAGCGGAAGAATTTTATACTGACCTATACAGTACCCAGAGCAGCCAAGCTACTTTCGTTCGAAGTAGTGATGAACAGGATACAGAGGCTCCTTCTATAACTAGCGATTAAGTTAGAAGGGCCTTGAAAGACATGACCAAGGGAAAAGCTGCTGGAGAAAATGCAATAACAGTCGATTTAATCAAAGATGGAGGAGATATTATGCTTGAAAAGCTTTCGGCCCTTTATACGCAATGCCTCGCGACTTCAAGAGTACCAGAAAGCTGGAAGAACGCCAACATTACACTCATCCATAAGAAGGGAGCCATTAAAGAATTGAAGAATTATAGACCCATTAGCTTGCTTTCAGTATTGTATAAAATATTCACCAAGATAATTTCGAATAGAATCAGGGCAACAATTCACTTCAGACAACCAAGAGAACAGGCTGGCTTCAGGAAGGGATATTCTACGATGGTTCATATTCATGTCATCAATCACGTAATAGAGAAATCTGCAGAGTACAATCAACCTTTCTATATGGCTTTCATCGATTATGAAAAAGAATTTGATTCAGTAGAGATACCAGCTGCCCCAGAGGCACTGCGAAATCAAGGAGTACAAGAGGCATACGTGAATATCTTGGCAACTACAGTATAGACCACTTATAACGTAACCGCTTATAGTGCAGGACCGGATATAATACGGTCTTTTCAGACTCCCGTTAATTTTCCCATAGCACTCTATGTTTACACGTATCGGTTATAATGCAGCTGCGGGTCACGAAAAACCGGTTACAGCGCGGCTGCCTGGAAGTTCGGCAGTCAACCTAGATGGCAAACCCTCCCCTCAAGCCACAAATACCGTATTTACTGGAATCTAACGCGCACTTTTTTCCGATAAAACAGGTCCAAAAATTGCATGCGCGTTAGAATCGAGTACGACCCTAAATCTGTGTTCCCATATAGCCATCGGCATTTCAAAATGGCCGCCTTGCACGCGCGTCGAGCCTAGCTGCTCTCGAGCCTAGCTACCGTAGCTTCCTCCATGTGCTGCAGTACACGTGCCGAGGCAATCGTCTACCGTCTGTCTTGACGTTCTCTGCGTCTGCTCTATCAGCATGAAGTACCGAGTTCATCATGATGCTGCATTTAAAAGGAAAGTGATCACATGTGCGGGGACGGACGGAAATCGGGCCACGTCACAGTGTTCGGAGAATCTGAAACTTGCGTTCTGGACTGGCGCAAACAGAAGGAGAGGATTTTCGCCAGCAAAGCAATGCGGAACGGTTTCAGTGGACCGAAGCAGGACATAATCTGCGACGATCCACTTCAGCGATACGATCGCCATGGCCCTATCCTGAAAGCAATCTGCGACGGGGAAAGTCCACCACGCGTCGTGTTTTCGGCACTTTAGGTCGCGAGATGTGTTCATGTTTTCTTGTGCGCGTGTGACACCAGGCTTGTTAATTTATTTAGTAAGCCAATACGGAACCTAGAGCACGGTGACAGCGACAGCAGAAATGCGCCTGGAGTATCCATTATCGCAATAAAATAGTTGTTTTGGTTATACAGTGTAGACCGCTTATAGTGCGGATATTCACGACTTCGGCGACTTATGTTATAAGCGGTCTACACTGTATCTACAAGGATTCCACAGCTACCTTGGTTCTCCACAAGAAAAGTAGAAAGTTACCTATCAAGAAAGGGGTCCAGGCAAGGAGACACAATCTCTCCAATGCTATTCACTGCATGCTCAGAAGAAGTATTCGAGCTCTTAGACTGGGAAGGCTTAGGAATGAGGATCAACGGCGAATATCTCAACAACCTTCGGTTTGCAGATGTCATTGTCCTATTCAGCAACAATGGGGACGAATTACAGCTAATGATTGAGGATCTTAATTGATAAAGTGTAAGAATTGGGTTGAAGATGAATATGCAGAAGACAAAGATAATGTTCAATAGCCTGGCAAGGGAACAAGAATTCAGGATCACCAGTCAGCCTCTAGAGTCTGTAAAGGAGTATGTTCATCTAGGTCAATTACTCACAGGGGACCCTGATCACGAGAAAGAAATTTACAGAAGAATAAAATTGGGTTGGAGTGCAAACGGCAGGCATTGCCAAATCCTTACTGGGAGCTTACCACTGTCGCTGAAAAGAAAAGTGCACAATCATTGCATTCTACCGGTACTAACATATGGGGCAGAAACTTGGAGGTTAACAAAGAAGCTCAAGAACAAGTTAAGGACCGCACAAAGGGCGATGGAACGAAAAATCTTAGGACTAACGTTAAGATACAGGAAGAGAGCGGTGTGGATCAGAGAACAAACAGAGATAGCCGATATTCTAGTTGACATTAAGCGCAAGAAATGGAGCTGGGCAGGCCATGTAATGCGTAGGATGGATAACCGGTGGACCATTAGGGTTACAGAATGGATACCAAGAGAAGGGAAGTGCAGTCGAGGACGGCAGAAAACTAGGTGGGGTGATGAAGTTAGGAAATTGGCAGGCGCAAGCTGGAATCAGCTAGTGCAAGGCAGGGGTAATTGGAGATCAGAGGGAGAGGCCTTCGTCCCACAGTGGACATAAATATAGGCTGATGATGACCCATTACAGTAAAACCTCGTTAATTCATATTTCACGGGACTGAAAGAAATGTCCAAATTAACCAAATGTCGAATTATCGAGGGTATCCAGAAAACAATAAGCCAAAAATGCTTACCATGTCAACACCCTCTTATTTAGTAAATGAATGAGCAAATCCTGTTGCTATTTTGCACAAAAGCGGAGTGGAAGCTGAAATTCTCGTCACCTCGTGATTCATTGGCTCTCTCAGCGGTGATCAAGGCCTCGCGACTTCCTTCGTAACACCGCCGTGGGGCTTGCCTTCATTTGCGACATGCTTTGCACTACCGCGTGCACATCCCAATTATGTTTTTGCCAGTGAGCTGATCGCCAACGGATCGTCCGTCCATCGCGATGTAGCCGAGGCTCTTCATTCTCGACATCTTTGCACCGAGCGAAAACGAAACAACCACTGTGGAGAAAACCGCGGCCGCTATCGACGCGATTATGAATGGCGACTTTACGGTGCTGAAAGCACACAGCCGACACACGCACCGAGTCGGAACAAAACGACCGTTCACTGAAACAATTGCGGACGAAACCGCGGTAGATGTCAATGCGATCATGGATGGAGACTACGCAATTATGAAAGCATCGGGGGTGCCTTACTCTGACGTGAATCTTGCCTCCGGAAAGGCACATGGTGATGCGGACGCTGCCGCCTCATTTCGGTTGGACGCTAGTGCCATTTTTGCTTTTTGCCACGGCCTGGTACCTGGGTTCCGGTCGGCATCGGGGGTGCCTTACTCTGACGTGAACCTTGCCTCCGGAAAGGCACATGGTGATGCGGACGCTGCCGCCTCATTACGGTTGGACGCTAGTGCCATTTTTGCTTTTTGGCGCCGCCTGCTACCTGGGTTCCGGTCGGCATCGGGGGTGCCTTACTTTGACGTGAACCTTGCCTCCGGAGTGGCACATGGTGATGCGGACGCTGCTGCCTCATTTCGGTTGGATGCTAGTGCCATTTTTGCTTCTTGGCGCCGCCTGCTACCTGGGTTTCGGTTGGCATCGGGGGTGCCTTACTTTGACGTGAACATTGCCTCCGGAGTGGCACATGGTGATGCGGACGCTGCCGCCTCATTTCGGTAGGATGCTAGTGCCATTTTTGTTTTTTGGCGCCGCCTGGTACCTGGGTTTCGGTCGGCATCGGGGGTGCCTTACTCTGACATGAACCTTGCCTCCGGAAAGGCACATGGTGATGCGGACGCTGCCGCCTCATTTCGGTTGGACGCTAGTGCCATTTTTGCTTTTTGGCGCCGCCTGCTACCTGGGTTCCGGTCGGCATCGGGGGTGCCTTACTTTGTCGTGAACCTTGCCTCCGGAGTGGCACATGGTGATGCGGACGCTGCCGCCTCATTTCGGTTGGACGCTAGTGCCATTTTTGCTTTTTGGCGCCGTCTGCTACCTGGGTTCCGGTCGGCATCGGGGGTGCCTTACTTTGACGTGAACCTTGCCTCCGAAGTGGCAGATGGTGATGCGGATGCTGCCGCCTCATTTCGGTTGGATGCTAGTGCCATTTTGGCTTTTTGCTGCCGCCTGGTACCTGGGTTCCGGTCGGCATCGGGGGTGCCTTACTCTGACGTGAACCTTGCCTCCGGAAAGGCACATGGTGATGCGGAAGCTGCCGCCTCATTTCGGTTGGACGCTAGTGCCATTTTTGCTTCTTGGCGCCGCCTGCTACCTGGGTTCCGGTCGGCATCGGGGGTGCCTTACTTTGACGTGAACCTTGCCTCCGGAGTGGCACATGGTGATGCGGACGCTGCCGCCTCATTTCGGTAGGATGCTAGTGCCATTTTTGTTTTTTGGCGTCGCCTGGTACCTGGGTTTCGGTCGGCATCGGGGGTGCCTTACTCTGATATGAACCTTGCCTCCGGAAAGGCACATGGTGATGCGGACGCTGCCGCCTCATTTCGGTTGGACGCTAGTGCCATTTTTGCTTTTTGGCGCCGCCTGCTACCTGGGTTCCGGTCGGCATCGGGGGTGCCTTACTTTGACGTGAACCTTGCCTCCGGAGTGGCACATGGTGATGCGGACGCTGCCGCCTCATTTCGGTTGGACGCTAGTGCCATTTTTGCTTTTTGGCGTCACACATTTGCGGTGCTTCTCACTCACCAAGCTCCAAAAGTTGTCTGAATTAATGAGAGTTTGATTGCATTGAATAATGCATAGGCGGGCCGGGACCAGAGGATGAGTCCGAATTATCCAATTTTCCAAATTAACGAGGTTTTACTGTAGTTTATCAGTTGGCACCGCGTAAGCTATCCACGAAAATGTCGCTGTTGGCTCTCGGCTCGTGCTGTTGCTATTTTTCATATATTCCACTGCAACACACCGTCAAAGCACCGTATAGTAAGAGTGGTGTGCGCAAAAGAGACGCGGAGGCCGAGAAATCCATCAGCAAAGAGAAAGGTCCATGTCGCCTCGACGGCGCAACGTATCTTAGTTTGCTTTTATATTCCTTGCCGTGGACATTGCAATAGTCTTGCTTGAGGCGGACATCTGAAATATTCCAAAGTGTGACCATGTGGCATCCCTACGAGCACAAAGGTTACATATCTCTGCGCACGTAGCTGGTATGGCTGCAGACAGAAGCATGAAAGAAAGAAGAGGCGTGTATAGAAAAATGGGCGAAAGAAGAGAGACGCGCCTCCATTGTCGGGCGGCACTTGTCTGGGCGAAGCATGCATTAGCAAAACCTGATGTGTCATCGCCTCTGCAATAGAAAAAGAAGAAAAAAATCCACTCCTGCATTTTCTCCTCTGGCGCTGTGTCAGGTTTTCCAAACCCACGAACAACGGCGTCCGCTTTCTGCACCTTTTCGTCTGCTAGTCTACTGTTCCGGCTGCCATGAAAGATACATAGAAATAAGAATCCCCAGATTTCTGAAGATTATTTCGTAGTACTGAGGCATTAACATGACTTGGAAACTGAATAACGATCGTTATTCTGAAAAGTTTGGTATTCTGAAGTTTGTAGTACTGAAATATTTTTACATTGAAACTATAAGCAGTCAGCAGGGGATTTCTGAAAAGTTTGTTAATCTGAAAAATTCATTAATGTGGTGTTCATAGTAACAAAGTTTCACTGCCTGGTGAGATTGTTCTATTGCAGGGGTTCTCAAGCATGTTCGTTCCAGGGAACCCTGCTAAGCTCCATGAAGCGCCAAGGAACCCCCCCCCCCCCCCCATTTAACCGAATTAAAATGTCCTAATTAACCGAATGTCGAATTACCCAAGGTATCAAGAAAACAATAAATGAATGCTTACTACGTCAACAGGCTTTTATTTACTGAATGAATTAGCAAATCTTGTTTCTATTTTGCACAAGAGCAGTGCGGCACCCGCCGCGGTGGCTCAGTTAGCAAAGGCGTTTCGTGGCTGAGCACGAGGTCACGGGATCGAATCCCGGCCGCGGCGGCCGCATTTCGATGGAGGCGAAATGCAAAAACTTTTGCCCGTGTACGCGCTTGCGTTGTAGTGCATGTTAAAGAACCGCAGGTGGTCAAAATTAATCAGGAGCCCTCCACTACGGCGTACCTCACAGTCAGAACTGGTTTTGGCACGTAAAACCCTAGAAAGAAGAAGAGCAGTGCGGAAGCTGAAGTTCTCGTCATCTCATGACTTATTTGAGCTAGCAGCGGCGAAGGCCTCGCGACATCCTTCGCAGCGCGGCCGCGGCACGCGTCTTCATCTGAGACACGCTTTTCACTACCGCGTGCACATCCCGATTATTTTTTCGCTAGTGAGCTGGTCGCCAACAAATTGCCCGCCCATCGCGATGTAGCCGGTGCTCTTCATCTTCGACAGCTTTGCACTGAGTCAAAGCGAAACTACTGCTTACCGCAACCGCTGCGGAGAAAACCGCGGCCGTTATCGACGAGATCATGGTCGGCGACCTTGCGGTTCAGAAGGCAGGCGGCCGACGCCATAGCCGACGCACTCACCAAGTCAAAACGAAACTACCGTTTGCTGCAACAAGTGCGCACGAAACCGCGGTCGCTATCGACGCGATCATGGATGGCGACTACGCCGCTGCGAAAGGCACGCAGCCGACGCGCGCACCGTCAAAACGAAACTACTATTTCCCGCAACCGCTGCTGCGGACGAAACTGCTGGTTATCGACGCGATCATAGATCGCGATTACCCACTTATGAAGGCACGCGGCTAGCCACCAACGCGGTGTTACGCGCGGCGATTAACGCAAAAATAAAGGCTTTGAGGACACAATTAGGCACGAAGAGTTCCGGCGTTGCTGTCAGTCACGTATAGCGTACGATTGCCGCTGAGGACCATACCAATGAGGACTGCATCGCTTCGTTTTTGGACGCTAACGCCGTTTTAGCTCTTTTGCGGCGCGCACTTGTGGTGCTCCGCGCATCAGTTTTTTTTTTTTTTATTCCTCCGAAATATAACATCAGTGCGCACGCTATCGGCACCTACCCTATCTACAAACGGGAGAAATGCGCACGGTGGTAAGTTAGAGCCTCCGAGATTCAAGTGCGAAAGCTTAGGCGCGCTGCCCATGGCTGCCCGTTTTCGGAGATTGGGTGGCTACAAGCTGCTTGCGGATTTATTGCGCAGTTCGCGCGTTGCCGTTACGCACTGTGATGTGCTTTTTGACACTCGGGCATAGGTAATTGAGGTTCTGTGGATCAAGCGCACCTCGTGTTCGCCGTTTTCGCCACTTGGCGAGCGCGGGACCACGGAAAATTTATCAGTGGCTCGCGGAACCCCGAGCAGGGGCCTGCGGAACCCCCGGGTTCCGCGGAACCCACTTTGAGAACCCATGTTCTATTGTAATGCATGCAGCTGTGATGTGATCCAAGAATAACTTAAAACTATAAAAATTTCATAGCATAAGGTATTAGCAGAACAACTATATGTGACCCCCTTTGAATTACATACCTACAGGCTGAGCTACTTCCATTTTGGAGCAGGATGACAAAGCAAAGCAGATTGACACAATTGTAACAGCACCCTGAGCTGCAAACCCCTGAGCTGCAAACGGTCGACAGTATGCAGCATAAGAAAGTGCTACTTACTTCAAACTGTGGGTCCCCCGAGGCACGACTCAGAGTACGAAACTCCAACTGCAGTGTGGCCACCTCCGAGACACTGCTGTCTGGAGCCCAGACAGGGGCATGTGCCACTCCGGAGGCAAGGTTCACGTCAGAGTAAGGCACCCCCGATGCCGACCGGAACCCAGGTAGCAGGCGGCGCCCAAGCTCCAGCTGCAAGTTAGGAAACAATGCACAACATCTGAGAGATGATGCAACATGCAGCTGAGCCACATATGTAGCGTCTGGCTTCCTGTAGAACACAATGTGTGTTTGGGAGAAGGAGAAAAATGCAGATCAAGGACTTGAAGATATATAAGGTTCGAAGTGGTGAAAACCAAAGATGGTCACTCAGCCCGCAGGCCATGTGTTTCAGCAAAGCTATGTCAAAAATACCTAACTAAATAAATAAAAAGTCTTATGTCTAAATTTATACATTCAAAACAAAATCCAAAACCTCAAACATGTCCAGAAAAGCCACTAGTTCCCCAACAACCATTCACTTTCAGTGAACTGTAAGAGCAATGGAATTGTTTGTATAGTAGATTCCCTACACATATTGCATAAGGAGTGCTACATCAGGATGATCTTTTTGCCTATGCAGCTCTTGTAGTCTCCTATACCATCTTCATGTAGTGCATTAGTTCTGAAAATGTCAAACAATACAAGCCACCTGCAATCAACTTAAAACATAAGCGAGACTGCCCCCTAACAAAAGTCTGCCGACATTGTGACTCAGAAAAGCATGCTCTTAACTCTTTCTTTACCGCTAGAAACGTGCTCATTTTCAGTGCATTTATGTTTTAAAATTTTATTTCAAGACATAGTAGTCACAACATATACTGCAATACATAAAATTATAGCCTGATCACTCAAGTTTTGAATAGATGTATAGCAGAAATAATTGCTGAGACAATTTTTTAGAATTCTTATGTGAAACTTCAAAGAAGCACCCCAAGGAACACAAATGAAACTAATGATTTACGTTTTTTAAGATAAGCACTGAGAGTAAATAAAACACATATGAAATGTACAAAATATGCAGCTGGTTCCTAGTGTCCAAATTTTGTAGATCAGATCACACAAAACAGATATTCGGAAGTTTTGTTGGCACCAATACTAGCCATAGTGATGCCCATGCTAAGCGGGAAAGCAGTAGCTTCACGAATGTGAAAGCGGGTAAGTTCTTATTGTACAGGGAACATTTGTTTTTAGTCAGGTCATGGAACGTGCAGAAGCCTTCTCATACTTGATTATTGCGTTAAATCAGCTTTTCCTTGCAAGCAATGTGGTCTAGTGTTCAACAAGACCACATTGGTCAACAAGGTCAACAAGACCGGACATAGTGCAGTCTTTTCAGACTCCCGTTAATTTTCTCATAGCACTACATGTATACACGTATCGCTTATAGTGCAGTTGCGGGAAACGAAATACCGGTTACAGTGCGGCTGCCTGGGAGTACGGAAGTCAGCTGAGACAGAGAATGCTCGCTTCAAACGGGCGCCCCAAGGAGTGCTCGAGGAAGAAAGAGAGACGAAGTAGAGGAGAAGGGCACGTGGTGCGAACGAACGAACGGCCAGTGAGGCTGAAACCAGAATCTTGAGTGCGAGTCGTGAAATATCACGGCGCGCATAGCGAGCGAGGGCCACGAAACTGCCAACACCATCCGACGCTCGCTTCACGATAAAGGCAGTAAACGAAACTTCAGGGAACGGGCGGCGCCGGCACTGCACGGCGAAGGGCGCACGCAGAGACCGTGGAATGTGAGGGAGGAAGGCGGCAGGGAAGCGTATTTCGCCTCGGCATCTCCGCCGCTTTGGTGGCTCCCCTCGCCCACCCTTGTAGCTCCCTCACTTTCGACTGTCACCGTGCGCGCCCGTCGCCGTGTAGGCGCCGCCCCTCCAGCTGGCCCGGCGCCAGCTCCCCGAAGTTTCGTTTTCTGCCGTTATCGGGAAGCGGGCGTTTGCCGGCGTGGGCAGTTTCGTTGGCCGGCCTGGGACAGTGCCGCTGCTTCCCTCTGCGCCGTAGCTGAAGCGTGCAAGGTCAACACGTGACTAGAAAGTAGAGGAAGCATAAAGGAGAAAGAAGGGTTCACTGCCATTTTCTACGCATGGCTACAGTAGCGTGGCTGAGACGTCGGCGTGTACACGCATGTTCCGGCGCAACGCAGAATCGGCGACCTTGCCATTTGAGAGCGGGTGAAATTTCCGCCGCATTTATTTTTCTTTTTGTTTTGTTCGCGCACGACATTGAGGGGTCTCTCCTAAGCTTTTACTCTATGAAGGTGCCGGAGCAATGCCGGTCGGAGGCGCCGCCGCGTGATTTGGTTCGAATTAACGAGATTCGACTGTAAATTGAATGCAAGCGTTCTAGCCGCATTCCTCGACTGTCACATACGTGTGGCGGCTCGGTGCACATGTTTTGCATATGTGCGGGCCTTGAAAATTGTTGCTCTGGTTATAGTGCGGTATCACTTATAGTGTGGATATTCGCGACTCCGGCGACTTACGTTATAAGCGATCTACGCTGTATTTTGTTGGGAAGTTACGGAGTTGTAAACTTATTTCAATTATAAATTTTGTTATTTATACTACTAGTACATGCAAAAAAAATTAAGGGTCACAATAAAAATATGCTTGAAGATGTTCTTAAAATTCGGCTTCTTTAAATGGCGAAAATTTCATTCCAATGGGCTTAGCGGTTTCTTAATAAGATCATTTCTGTTTGTTTTGTATGTATTTACACTGGGAGAGCCTCAGCTGAAGCTTTTCTTACAAAAAAAGTGTCATTGGATAAACATCAATTAAATGCAAGCTGTAGAAGCCTCCATTTATGCTGCTGGAAAAGTGAAGGTGAAGTGAATGATGCACACATAACATGCTAGCAACCAGTCGAGCCAGACAGGCCCGGCTTCATCGGCACCCTTCTCTGTTACGCCTTGCCATACCTAAACCATTACATATAGCTAGCCCGCCATATCAGGTCACCTGGCAAATAACAGCTGTTTTCTATTCCAATGTCTAGCAACACAATTAAATTACTAGCTTTCCTGGATTACACCGCCTCCCCCTTTCTTGGAGGAGAGTCCAACAAATATACATAAACAGGGTTTTACCACACTCAATGTATGCATCAGTTAAAAACTGGTGAACAAAACACTGCCACTAGCAAGTGCTAAAGAAGTATGCCAGAGGTTATAATACGGCATCACTTCTAGATACAAGTTGTCTCACCGCTTTGTCAAGGTACAGCTGCTCCTCAGTAAGGGTATGCATACTCAGCAGGCCACCCAGGACACGAATAGTAGTCTCAAACACATTCACATCTCTGTGCTGTGCCAGTTGCAGACTGTGTGCCACCCACTCCTGGGCAGCCGCCAGCTCTGTGCAATATATGCAATAACCAAACTTTAAAGAAGAGCACCTTAGCGCTCAGAACACTTCACAAATATTGAGCACCATCATAAGGTCTATTCCTGCAAATAACCAATGGTTATCTACCAGACTCGAGCCGTACTTGAAAAGGTGCAAGACCTTAGTCTCCTGACATCCCACTTAAAGAAAATATGAAGAGCTTCACAGCATGTAAACTGAAAAGGCA
The DNA here is from genome assembly GCF_013339745.2 of Dermacentor silvarum. Classification (NCBI taxonomy): domain Eukaryota; kingdom Metazoa; phylum Arthropoda; class Arachnida; order Ixodida; family Ixodidae; genus Dermacentor; species Dermacentor silvarum. The sequence goes on along the minus strand of NC_051154.1, from coordinate 95,112,420 downwards.
ACTTTCACATATACTCCACATTTAGACCTCTCGACATTAGATTTTAATGGTTCGAGCACTCCAAAGATAATGCAACCAATCACAACCAGCCAATTTTAACTCAAGCTCAATATAATTATTACAATTTAGAGTTCATACACCTTCATGCTCATGTCACCTGAGAACTGAACAAGTATTTGATCACAAAAGAGCAAACATCAGCGCTATTAACAATGGTCTGGAAAGCTTCACGTCGTCATTCTTGGCAACTTTTTCTGAACGGACAGTGAGCTAGAATTGGTGCCTGTACAAAGAAAAGTTAATAGAATTAGCACATGCGCATATACCAAAGGTTTCATTTCGCGTAAACTCATCGAAACCATGGTTCAGTAAAGCTCTTCGTACTCTAAAAAATAAAAATAAGCGTCTCTACAGGACTGCCAAACGTTGTATCTTGGAGCAAACATAAGTCTTGTGATGCAGCCTACAGCAATGCCCTGTGTCAAGCTAAGCAAAAGTATTTCTCTTGCGATCTGCAATCACTGCTTCAAAACAACCCAAAAAATTTTTGGAAAACGATCTCTCCCGCTAAAGATTCCGACATTTCACAACTACTTGATAGTTCTGGCTTGCCGATTGCATGAGAGCTTTCAGCATCTATCTTTAACAATTACTTCACGGCCGTATTTACAAAGGAAGACCATTCGAAAATACCAACACCCATCAAACACGAATATCCATACATGACCCCTATCAATATAACAACCACTGGCGTTGCTGAGCTGATCAACAACTTTAAGATTTTAACTGGACAGTATAAACTCAAAAATCTTGAAATATACAGTAGTACCCTCTATCACCGTCCTTTCTCGCTTGTTTCAACAGTCCCTCTCAACAGGGCAAGTTCCGTATGACTGGAAGGTCAGTAAAGTTACAGTTAAACCTGCTTATAATGAACCTCCATATAATGAATTCCTGGATATACAAAGTTTTTCTATTCCCCGCCATTACTCCATAGAAGCAGATGTATTTGAGACCTCTACGTAATGAAATGGCAGCGGGAGACCTTCTCGAAATAACGAATTTTCCCCGCCGACAACCTAGAGATTTTGCCCCAAATTTTATCATTTTTGCGCGAGCAGCAACCAGAAGCACCTTCCCCGCCACGACGGAATGCGAAGCGAGCGCACGTGTGCGTGCGTGCGAGCATGTGCGAGGCAGGCCTGCATCCCTCGACCCGGCGATCTTGCAGCCGCGGGCGTGACCTTTCTCCCTCCCTTCATTCAAACCTGATCCTGCCGCTTACTGCAGCTGGCCTAGCCCGCCAAGCCGGCACTCTCCTTTTCCAGTTGATGTTGCCAACACGCTGGCAGGCGTTATGACACATCACACTCGATGAGCGCGGACACGCACTGTCAAACACTGGCGGCGTGTGGAAGCGCCGCTGCAGAAGCGAGCGAAGTGACCTTCGTGCTATTGTCTATTGCTTCAACGCAAACTGAGCGCCGAGAACACACAGCACGCACAAAGCTACCAGCCGCCGACGCACCTACCCTGCCTAGACTCTGCCCCAACGCAGATCGCTTTCAAGATACGGTCCACGCGACCGTGAGCCGCCACGCAGTACTCAGTTGATGCCAGAGTACAGTACAACGCCGCCCGCTATCCCTCCCCCCTCGCTGGTGCCTCGAGCGCAACAGAAGACGCATTTCCTCCTGCTTTTCTCTCTTGCGCGCACAAGATTTAGACGCGGTCGTCGGCTCCCCTCGCACGTTTTCACTCGCACATACAGCATATGGCGCACAGCGACTGCGTTATCGCCCTTGGACTTTATACGGAACATCTATGAGCCAAAAGCAATTTTAGGGCCACAACGCGTCATAGACTTCATCTTTAGATAGCAAATACGGATCTCAAGGGCCATTCCATTGCTGGCAGAATCCGAAAATATGTCATAGTTGTCGCCCACAGCACTTGGGTGGCCAATGCCTAATACATAATCTTTTCAAACATAGCAAATCAGTTGGAAACTAACAAGTTCTTCTTTAAACATCAACATGGTTTTAGAAAAGGACTATCATGTGAAAGACAACTAATCGAATTGACTACAGATATTTTCCTTAACATGGATTCAGGCCCACAGACAGATTCCATTTTCATAGATTTCGCTAAGGCTTTCGATCGCGTAGCTCACTGCCATCTCATAGCTAAACTTTCATACTTAAACATCGATTCTCTAACAGTATCTTGGATAAGAAATTTCTTGTCATTCCGTAAGCAATTCACCCGTCGCCGATCACTATATTTCCAGTATCAGCAATGTAACATCTGGCGTACCACAAGGAAGCGTACTCGGACCATTACTTTTTCTGATCTATATTAACGACCTGCCATCCGAAATAACGTCACTCATTCGCTTGTTCGCAGACGATTGTGTGATCTATCGTCAAATCTGCTCACCTTCCGATCACGTCGCTCTTCAACGAGATCTTGACTGTATTACTAACTGGTGCTCTTCTTGGCAAATGACCCTAAACACTAATAAATGCAACCTAATAACATTCACCCGCAAGAAGACATTTTCCGCTTTCGATTACTCACTGGCTAAGAACCCCGTTACTCGCTCCAACTCTACAAGTACCTCGGCATTCTCCTTACACCTAACCTGTCATGGTCTGCGCACATCGAAAAAATAACTGCTAAAGCCTCACGTACGCTCGGTTATCTTAAATGCAACCTGCACGATGCTCCTGCCCTCACCAGACAAATCGCCTATCAGACATTCGTAAGGCCACAATTGTAATTCGCAGCTCCTAGCTGGTCACCTCATCAAGCTTACCTAATCGCGACTCACGAGTCAGTCTAAAACCGCGCTGCCCACTTCATTGTCAGAGATTATCACCGCGATTCTAGCGTGACTAGCATTAAGTCATCTTTATCTCTCTCATCTTTTGAATCACGAAGAACCATAGCATTGCTTTGTCTGTTTCACAAATAGTCCATAGAACGCGCGTCCACCCTGCCACTCACTCGTCCCATCTCGTACATCTCGGCATCTGCACAATCATCTCAGTTTCCAGCGTATCTTTGGCCGAACCAATGCTTTCAATTCATCCACGTTACCACGTGCCATTCAGCATTGGAATAACCTACCAAACGACGTAGTTGACATTCTTGACCCTGATTCCTTCAAAGCATGCTTATGCATATTATTTTCATAATAAATCACAAGAAACCTTACTGCGCACCTAAGGAATTACCTATAGCGAAGTTGTATAGTTTTTGTTAGTTTTTGCATTGCGTTAACACTGTTCTTTCATCTTCACCAGCTACCATTTGTATAATTTCTTGGTACTCCTTTTTTGCTACTTCACACAGTCGTTTTGTTGCATTTATCGCATTATTTATATTGTTAGATATTTGTTCTTTCATATTTACCCGCTAACAATGTATAATTTCTTTGTACTCCTTTCTTCTTTTTGCTAATTTCCTGTATCCTCCCCTCACACAATACTCCTTCGGGAGCCTGTGAGGTAAGTGAATAAATAAATAAATAAATAAATAAATAAATAAATAAATAAATAAATAAATAAATAAATAAGGCCTCATCATGTGGCAGTACACGAGGGCTCATCAGTTAAAGCAAGCATCAGCAGTGAGGTCTCCTGCCTCTAGCAAGAATAAAGCAGGGGGCCCACCTTCATGAAGGCCCATGAGGTACATGGTGTCCATGCCATCAATAATAGTGAGACCCAAGCCAAACCAGGTGTGCCCTGTGCGTGAAAGAGGTCGCAGGTGGTCCTGGCCCCAGGCGTATGCTTTATAGCCTTTCCACGCGTGGCGAAATGCATCCACCACAGCCTCCCGGCGCTCACGTAGACCCTGCAGGTTCGCAGCAGAGATGGCATCCAGTCATCCAGGTGCAACACGCTATGTGTGTTGTAAACATTGGAAACATTACACACAGCATTCAGATGCTTATTATAAGTCAGGGGTTTCTAAACTGTCCCACGGAAACCAGGGGTTGTACGTGCTGCATTTTTGCATTTCACAAGGCCCAAAACCAATGCGCGTGCATTGGTTTTGGAGCTTTGGATCCAACTCCACCCCTTGCTGCCCCCCTTTATTTTAAGCCTGATGAAGTAGTGGACATGTTGCTTCTATCAATATGCTCTATCAGCAAAGTTTTATAACCTATACAACTTTAGCAGCTTACTGAGAGACAAAAAGTTATTTCATTAATGCAGAAAAACCTTTCCGGATTTTGGTAAAAGGATAACAAATATATGTTCAATTGAAATAATTAGAAAAGTTGAATACACCACTAACATTACATTTGAAAAAGACTCAACAAGAACTTAGCCATAATTTCATTTGTTTTTTAGCATATTGCTGTATGGCTAATGTTTGATGAGCCCATGTCAGCATGCATTGCTACTGACAAGCCATGAGTATGATGTCATGCCAACACACAGCACATGTGAAAAAGAAGTATCCTGTTTCCATATGCAAACACCACAGTTGCATTGCACTTGTCTCATTGTCAAATGAAATGTGAAGCAAGCAGTAATGGCACAAGTAGAACACCTGTAAGGAGTTCGTCTGTATACAGCACTTTATAGCAGCATTGACGGCAGGCACTCCTCACCAGCATAAGTTTTGTTTGTCTCAAGCATTTGTGAATAAGCTGCATTCGCTAGGTAGGCAACGAAAAATACTTAGCAGTACAACGCGGCCCACCCCTCCTTTCCCGACATGGTGTGCCTTGCTAACGCATCATGCATAAGGAGCCAAGAATGTGGCAAGGAGCCATGGCCATGCTGAAACGCAAAGGAGCCTTCATAAGCTCGCCACAATATAGAAGGGCTTGATGCACTGCCGCCATCAAACTTGACCCAAATGCGGGAGCAAGCAGCCCACGTGACCATCATTGCCACAAAGCAGCACCGGCTGTTATCGAGACGAGACTGCGGCCAGATCACATAGGCAGCTTGCTCCTACGTTTGGGTTAAGTGTGACAGTGGCAGTACATGACTTTTAACAGTCCAGTTTGAGCGCTATTTTGATTTTGGTGGTACAATCACTTGGAGCATTTATCCCTAACCAAGCAACGTATGCAGTGACAGCCATTGCTTCTCATGCTGCATACTGCTGTGTATGCACACACAGCGTCTGTTCTCAATGAACCACACAGTCTGCACCTCTCACAAAATACACAAGATGTGCTGCTTTAGTTGTCTAGCATACTGCAGCACAAGGGTACAATAAGAAGGTACAACAAAAGCAGCCCTTGGGAGAAAACTGAACAAAAGACCTGAGCTACAATGAGCAGGTTGTGCAAACAGGTGTTGCCTGTTGGTTGTGAAGGGCACTCAACTAAGCCTTACTTCCGTGCAATGTGCGCATGCTTGATGTCATTACTGTTCACTAGGGCACCAGACAGTGTAAAAATGCCGGAATTATTTGTTCATTGCTTGTTTTTGACTAAAACTAGCACTAGCCTCATTTTTTTTTTTCACTGTAGCAGCTTCTATTTATGCCCCAAACCTCAGAGGAAAAATTTATTTTCAGTAAACTTTTAAAATTTACTGAAAAGTGCACTATTATGCATTATTATAAATGCACTATATGCATTATATGCACTATTATGCATAATTATGCATATATTATATTATTATGCCATTATGCACATATATTCTTTAAGTGATGTCTTTCAGTATTACACAATACCTGAGTTTACACTGACACAGATGTGTCATCCAAATACATCAACACATCCTCAAAGAACATCAGATCAAGAAAACATGAGAGTTGGCAATTTCTTCATGGGTCATAGCTCACCGCACTGCCAACTTTCTGTTCCCTTGAATATAGCATGTCATTCCTATGAATCAATGAGAAGCAAACTAAATGTTTCCAAGATATCATAAAGCTGATGGCACCAAATATTCTACGTAAATATAAGCACTATTGCAGGTTACACAGTATGTGGCAGAAGAACTGAAAGCTGGGAGAGTTAGTACTGGTTTATATTCCGGGTTTCACGAGAAACGCATGGACAAGAAAGAAAGGTGATGTTGAGACATATGTGATAGCAAAAGTGATGTCAAGATAATCCAAACAGGCTGACCTTTGGTACATGATGTCTGCAACCTTGAGATAAGTGCAACAGTGACTACAGAAGTTGCACCATGAAAAATCTGCCACAGTAGTCTATAAGTTGTAAGCAATTACTGTAAGCTAAACAAATGATTCCTTCATATTCCTGTTCAAGCATCACCTTAATAAAATTTTGACGTCCTTCTGATTACTATGCAAATTTTAATTAATAAAAATACATTGTACCCAATTAAATGTAAGTGCTGTGGAGCCCTCACATTTTACATTTACATTTTTAGTTACATCCAAGAATAACTACAAGAATTTGTATTGGATGTTGTTACAATAAGATTAGACTATGCATGCTCTTTGAAAGAAGGTAAAAGGTTGAAACAAACTATGAAAATTGCATTCTTTAAAGTATACAATAATATAGCAGAAGATTGTCTAAGAAAATGCAGCACACTATTACCCGCAAAAGTACAACTGTACACTGGGTGAATAGTGCCATCCCATTAAATGTTTACATAAATGAAAAAGGAGATGTTCTGCATATCAAGCACAGTTTCTGCTGAAAGTTTTGGATTGAAGCATACAAGTTCAGAAAATGATCTTGACATGTAATTAAGCAAGCCATTGAGATTTCAGCAGATCTGCTATTTTCAGTCATTATTTTAAGAGCAACAATGAAAATCTTCCCATTCAAATTTGTTTTTCCCAACATGTTCTTGTCACTTGCACAGTGTCCAAGCCATTCCAGGTTCTCTTCAGTAGATGAAGCCACAAGCATGTGTACCTCATCCTTTGTTAGAGCTCTAACGTGCGAAATTCAACACACCTGCTGTAACAGAACTGCTTAATGCTTATCTGTGATGAATTGCACTTAAGTGCTCCTGGCTTTGGCTGCGCCCTATAAGAACCTGGAGCATGTCATAGAACACTTGATGCAAGAATGTCAGCCATCTACCACGCTCTGCTGGAAGAGGTGTGAGGAGGCTGTTTCTGGTGTTGCCCCAAGGAAGCTGGGCCCAAGGGTGACCTTTATGTCCTCCTGGGGCTGAGGGGTCGAGGGTAAGCTCTGCCGAAGTGTTGCCTCCTCAGGGGGTCGGCCTGTCTCTGCCACAGGAGCTGCTGGCACAGGAACCTGGCCCATGCGTGACGCCACAAGTAGCAGCGCAGCCACAGCGAGCACCAGCAGCAGTGATCGTTGGAGTCTTGACAGCTGCTTCCATAACTGTACATGATTCCATCACAGCAATGCTTAAAATTAGGAATAATGTCAGACTCGCATTACATGCAACACAAGCACCTTTCACACCATAACTGAAAGAAAAAGCCTGCTTTTGTCAATGTAAAAATGGTTTCCCAGAAAGAAAAGCAACTACTAAGATTGATATGCACCTGCACTGAGTGGTACATGGTTAGTGCTTGTCACCTGTAAGCTGCGTTTAAACAGGCCAAACCTAATATCTTTTTCTTTATTATTTATATAAGCAACTGTCATAATCTGCGACCAACGAGTGACTACATTTAGATCAGTAGTGCTCTAAAGAAAGACAGAATGCATATAATGAGGAGACAACAATGGTGTGGATTACCATAAACTTAAATAAAAATAATTCATTCACATCAGCCAGAAACTTCAGGCTGCAAACCACTTAATAGGATCTACCACTTGGAAAACACACCCATGCACGCACACATGAAACACACACACACACCCACCCTTCTCTCTCCTTCAAAAAAGAAATATGCCTTCCTCATGCAATGATTTTATCAGGTGTGCACCTAAATTCTTGGCGACATCATTGTGCTCATACAAACTTGAGCAAATGTACACATGTGTGAAGCAACTGCACAAACTATATCAACCATGAGTATTTGGTTAGTGTGTGCACCATGTCACCCAATTCAGTCAACTGATTCCTTTGGATCACGCAAACGTAATGTGCATGGGAGGACAGGGTACGTACAGACTAACATCGAGCATCATTAAATGTTCACCACTCAGCATTACCTTTGCAGTTTTATCAGTACCCCCCACGTGTTCGCTGTTCCGTTTTTGAGCTGCAGTAACATTGCAAAAGTGTTTTGGCACTGCTTACACATGTGTGTGTGACCAATGCCAGTGTTTGTGTACGTGTACACATGTGCATGATATGGTATGTGTATACATGTGATGATTGTGTATGTGTACACATGTGCTCTTGCCTTTCCCCCTTTTGGCTCTCTAAAGGACTATCTATTCCCCACTCTTATATTACAGTTTTGTCAAAAAATACCTGCTTCTGGCATACCATAACCAACCCCATGAAGTCTGACAAAAAAAAAATCAGCATATTTGATTATCTTTTGTAATAGCAGCCTGTCACAAGCTGTAGGCATTTCCAAATCTTCAATTAGATGATTTTAAGAAAAAAATTACTTTCCTTACTGCCAAAGCAGTGCTTATATTGAGTTCAATTTTTACGCCGTGCTGCTGCCATTGTCTAAGTTATCAGCACTGCCACCATCCACACACTTATAATTGAAACAACTCAAAGACTGAAAAACTTAAAAATTTTTCAAGTTTTCCAAAGTAATCGCCGTGGGTATGGATACCTACAGGGATAAGCTTTTCATGCCATTCCAAAACTAAGGTCATTATAAACTGGCAGAGTCGCTTTAACTTCAGATGACATGAAATGTTTGGCTGCCACTACGAAGCAGCTGCAGCCAAAGGAAATGTCCCCTTGCACAAGTGCATGTGGTATACCAAAATTTTACATACCCCCTTTGCTTTGTGGCAATTAACAAATACTAGAAATGATAGCTGTCATTTATAGGTTGTGCTTCCAGTTTCTAGTGAACATATGGGCTTTTCATTGGTGTGCCACCAATGGCCAACTTTAACTTTACTTTCCAAAAAGCACAATTCTTCAAAATTTGGGAGTGCGTAGGCTGTGGTTGCTACCTTTGCTGCAAAAAAATAAAAAAATACTGGCACTGGGGGGAGCGGGGTGTAGTAGGGCGGAGGGGTAAGGGGAGAACGAGGAAGTGCGTTTTTGCAATAAGCACAAACAAAATGAAAACCAAATAAAGCAGTGGTACGTTGAGTACAAACTTTGCATGATGGAATTTTATTTAAAGGCATTATAAAATTTGGCACACATTCACATTTTTTAAGACCAGCGGTAAAGCCAACTGCTCACTGTGTGTTCTTTCCATAGCCCAGGGATCTGCGAGGGCAGGAAAACAAATAATGTGGGTGTATTAACCCCTTCAATGCGGCGCTATTATCCTTAATTCTGACCAAAAATGGCCAATTTATTTTTAGAAGACCCAGTTGCTGTGTTTTATCTCCTCAGAAAGAATAAATTAGCGGCTGCTTGCACTATCCCATGGTTTATGTGCTGCCATCTACCAAAAGCCCAACTAAGCACTGAGGCAAAGTTAGGCTTGTTCGTGGCGTCGCTAGAAAATGCTAAGCACCACTGACAAGCTGCTTATGTCTTTGGCTGTTTACACCAGAAGCTCATGGACAAATCCAGCCCGTCCAAGGCACGAAAGGGGTTAATTTGGCTCATGGTCCAATTGTGCCAGATGACGTGAGAAGCGCCATCAGTGGGTGGCTGCAGAGAAGATGTATCAAAGAGAAGCAGAAGTTGCGCTTGGACTTATAGGAGAAAGGCGAGAAGAAAACATAAAAGTGAAAGGACGGACTGCTCAGTGTGGCAATTTAAGGTAGCACAACAATTTCATGACCGCAAAAGCTTAAGGAATTAGGAATGAATCCACCGTGTGACAATTCCACTGTACGTTATGTACAGGGATGTGCATATATCACTTAAAATCTTGGAAAAAATACTTTGCGCTTACCGCTGCTCTGTTCTTGATCAAATTTTGCAGAAAGATAGGATTTTATGGTGTGGATCGTTCAATGTAACACTTCGCACAGTTACTTGCCTGGTTTTTAAGAAAAAAATGTGAAGTTGTGTTCGTCCATTCGTCTATGGGGAAGCTAGCTGCTGCACATGGCTGCGCTAGCATAATCTCGTGTCACCGCCTGTCAGCATCTGCGAAAAGCAGTTGTTCTGGGAGGGTCGCCGCATGTTCCAGAAGAGCAGGCAACATGCGACCAAGCAAGATTTGCCTATATTTTGTCTTTACTGCAAAGCTCTTCGGCAGAAGATACCGAGTTTGACTGACACATACATTTTGTTGCTGCAAGAGGTGTATCAATTTTCCTCAGACACTGAAAAAGGTTCTTATCTAGTAGCTCTTCACAGCAACAAGTGTTTTGGTTACTTTGTGACCTCACCTCAAAGAGCTCAAGAGCTTGTGTGTCATGACACGCAGCTTGAAATGTACCCATGAAAGACCATTTTAATCAACTCAATTTGCAAATGCTTGGCTATTAGTGTTTTTGACATGCTTTCTGACAACAAGCAATGTGACAACTAGCTCTCATAAGTATGGCACTCAATTTCAGACCTTTTGATTTACGTCAAGAAAAGCACTCGCATGATATGAAATACAGCTGTTCAATTTTAAACCATGACAATCACAGCCCCTGTGACACACAGGCACAAAAATAATATTAATTCGATAATGCCTTAAGTCCCTTAGTGACATTTTTTTCCACAGAGCTGCCACACAACCAAATTTAACTACATTTGAACGCAGCTTATTTATGTTCATACTAGCAAATTAAAAGCATCTTTTGAAGATTGTATGAACACCCATGGAAATGAGCGTTCCCCTAGACAGAAGGCTGACATAACGATAAATGAAATCCAAGCAAGCCTAGAACACCTCACAATTATTTTCTATATCTGTAACAGCTCTGTCTAATTATGTTAAAGCACCAGAATTTTATTTTTCTTGTATTTCAGATAACTAAGCACAAATTTTTCACAACAAAACTGAATAACTTCTCACCTGGTTCCAGGAAATATATGGTGGCATTACTCAATATGAAACTGAGTTCACATGTCAAATAGCTCATAGAAACAGGGGAAACCAGCCACAAGAGAAGCAATGTCCAAATGTCACTCTTCAGCAGTGTGTTTGTGACTGACTACAGTTTCAACTGTCTCAGTTAAAAGGCAGACTCAAAGCAACGACGACGCTGTCAGCCCTCACAAGTCCAACCAAAATCCATGTTCTAAGCACAATGGCACGAGCCAGCTATGCTTCAGGACCCCCATAAACCAAACAACCAGCACAAAACGTTATCGTTATCGCACAGCACCTTGGCAGCACTGAAGACAAGGCGACCAAGCGCGGTACAACAGCTCCAAAACTTCGAGTCGTATTTTTGCTTGGCAGTTACACTCTTATCTCATCCAACCTCGCGAGACACTTAAAAGTGACTGCACCCCCCCGTATGAGTTAAAAAAATTTCTTTCTGCTAACGACACACATTAACAAAGAAAAGAAAAATAATGTCGTTAATGCAAGAGAGACTCAGTGGGAGTTCATTACAGCATCTCAAGAGTACTGTTACTTTGGCAATCAATCGATCAAACTTGCTTTATTACGTGGCACGACAGATTTTGCAATGACGCGAGAGACATTACGTAACAGGAGCGATACACATTCGCCGATCAGTCAACGCAGACTTTATTTTACTTGGAAGTTCAGATGATGTACAAAACTACGCGCATCATAAGCATTTGATAAACCGTTTTTCATCGTTCACATACAGCACATTTTGCCACGACCAAATGGACATACAGACTTTACGCGGACAGGAAGTACTGCGTATGAGAGATATACAAGGAGTAAGCGTCAAAGCCCCGTCACAAGCACATGATGTGGCATAAAACATTGTACGCACCCTCCAGAGACTTTTCCTCTGACCCATCCTCCATGTAAAGCTCCCAGCCCAAGACGGCGGTGCGCCCGCCAAGTTAATCAGTCCAGTTTCAACGTCGCTCGAGCGCATGATTCGTTCGTTAGACGTCAGGACACCGCTCATCGTAGAAAGTGATTTCTGTGCGGCGACGTTGACGTACCAGACGATAACGAAACAGTTTTAAAGCAGACAACTTATCGACATTGCGCCACCTTAGAGGTCTGCCACGTTTTCAGCGTCAGCGGCACAAGAGAAACGACACACACGTCGGAGTTGCAACCGCGACCTCGACAAATGTACAGCAACCTGCACATATCGCATGTTGGTTGCAAGCCCCAGGAGGAGGGACCAAGTGATGCACAGAAGCGGCTGATGGCCGATGTGTTTTAGAACAACAAGCCGCTAAAAACCTTTGCATTGTGGATTGACTTGGCTATGAATGATTTGAGAATAAGCAAGATAAAGGTACGTAGCATAGCATAAATTTAATTATGTACAATTTGCTTAGATTACAGTACAAACAACAATAAATGAAAGCAACTTTGTACAAGGTGTTCTTGTTATGACTAGTTATGACTACAAAGTGGCATGTATCCAACATATGTAGCCAAAATCACGTCACAACTTATCCAAATCGTGTATGGAGGCAATGGAAGTTTTAAAAATCTCTCTACAATATCCCAGCTGCTGCTGTGTTGTTAAAATTGACGGCGTGGCCTGCTTATAAGTAGAGTGTACCGCTTTCGTCTAAGGAGGTATCTATTTCTTTACGTGCGAACGGCAGAAAGCTCCGGATTAAACAGATAAAATATTTGGTGCGTTTGAGTTGGTATTTGAAATTTATTGCTCTGACAGCGCTTCAAAAAAATTTAGGTTCTGAGCAAATGGCTCAGGGTGATCACGCAGATGTACTAAAGGAATGGGACGAGCAAAAGGACATGTTCTCGAAAGCGGCGGAGCATGTCGAAGCCCACGCCGGAAACCTGGCTAATGATCAACTGCTCTACCTTTATGCCAGATACAAACAGGTGCGTGCGAGTGATTTTGCGTTGTAATTACCTCACGTCAGTACTATTCGCTAATGTAGGGCACATTGTGTAAGTATACACACGTGCGTCCGGATTTTGAAGCTCGAGGAACAGTAAATGTGCCTTAACATGAGATGCTAGTAATGCAAAACCCATTGAATGTGTAACCAAGAAAAGATTTTTTCCCGCTCATCGTAAAAATGTGTCGTTCGTCAGTACTATTTTGTGTTAAACTTACGTGAGGTAATGTTAGGCCAAATAATGCTTGAATTAATGTTGTGCTGAACATATGATAGCATCAATAAAATTTCAGTGACAATCGTAGTGCAAAATTCGTAAATTGCAAAATCGTAGTGACAAATGAAATAGAGCGGGGCATCCGATCTCATTTACAAACAGCTACGTTGCACAGGAATAAAACTGAGTCTTGTTGAAACTTGCAGGCATTGTACCAAACATGGTACATCAACTTTTCGCAAATTTAGACGTGCTGAAGTCGCGAAGACTGGTTGAACCAACCAAAATGTTGAATTAGAGAAAGCACATTCCTATTGTGCAAGACCTTAGTGTGCACTTAAATTACGCAAAAATTGCTATATGGCAAATATTGAAAAAAAAAAGAGGTCTTGCAAGGGGGGGGGGGGGGGGGGGGGATCTCTCTTAGCCAGTGAGTTGCTTAGGGTCGTTTAACCCCATAACTTAAGGTATAGCAGTGTGTAAATTTTCACAACGTACAACTTGTGCTGTCCGTAAAATGGTTGCCCTGCACGGTTGAGCTCCATGCACCTAATTTAAATACAAGATCTTTTACTGGAAGTCGTGGCTAGCCCCTGGATTAATCCTTCTCTCTTTTTCAGCTCACTTCAACATGAAAGAAAGCCATAGGAAGCCACTCTACACAGCACCTCCGTAACTTGGGCGTAACTTTCTCTAGTGGCTATCAAATTTTTCACCACATTTTTCCCGCTTTATATGATATTATGACACCTTGAATATCTGTAGATCATGTGAATTGTTTTTTTACTATTGACTTTCATAAATTATTTGATTCCAGATCTGGGGCTGTATTTTCTAATGTTTCATTTTAGTCTTCTTACTGGCTCAGACATCACCACACTGTTGTTATCACTTTGAGTGACACTTAAGTGCATAGCACTTGTCAAGTGTAAACTGATACCTGGCTCTAAAATGGACCCTTTGCAATAACCCTGAGGCACCATCCCTGCGCAGTGGAAATCCCTTCACCATGCTTGTGCAGATCATCAAGGCAGAAATTGTATGCCTTGTGTAGTTCCTGTATAATGGCAGACATGGAGGGAAATTCCACTGGCTGGCTTGGAGGAAAAAATCTGAAATGGGGTCCAGAAGTGCTACAAAAAGAAATGGGTGCATGTATTTTTGCTGCACAGTGTTGCCGATAAGGTTAAAAAATGTGAATGTTCAACAGTGCATTTGGCAGCTACACTCTTTGGTGTGATGCATATTGTTTTTTTATGTAGGCCCTGGAAGGACCATGCAAGCTATCAAGGCCAGCTTTCTACGACTTTAAGGGACGCCAGAAATGGTAATTGGCTATGAAAGTGTGAAATAAAGTCATGTGGCCTTGGAACAGGTTATTCGATGCATTGAAAGTAGTAAATGAACTATCCCGGGCCATTAAATCATGTAACAAACATCTGAACTAAGCATTAAACCCTCTCAAACAGCAAAAAATCTACAAGCTCACTCAAAGTGACTGGTCTGTCACTCCATCCATCAATTTGAAATACCTGCCATCCTTAAGTTGATAAATTGATGTAGCATAGTTTTCATCAAACATGAACATTGGTTAGCTTCTTTCAACTGTCACAAACTAGCAGCTGCAAACAGAAAAATGCCGGTATAGGAGAAGATGAACTGAGTGAGTGCAGCGAGTTGCATGCCTAAAACCAGTCACAACCAGGTTAGGCACAAGAGACAAGAAAAATTAAAAGCATAGCATGGTGATTTGTCATGAGCAAAGCATTGCCCCCACTTGTATCAAAGCTTTCAGCATGCTAGCAATGACAAAAGGAGAAGAGCTTAGATAATGGTGAAGGGCAACTTTTGGCCTTTGATAGCTTTACTGGTACAATGCACTTTGAAAAAAATCTTGCAGAAGAAGACTCAATGGGTTATGCATTTTCTACCCAAGATATTTTGCAATATAGTTGAAAACAGGGCCTCTTGGAATTTTTTGAGTGATGCAGTTTGAATATGAAAACGACGAGAGCCATATTTAGTCAGCGTCTATTTTTTTCCCTCATTCTTTTTTCCATTGGCTTGCATGCAAATGAACTGCCATTATTAACGGGATTGACCACTTATCATTATGGATAACAAAAAGTGAATAGAATTTAAACGAATACAAAATATGGTCCCAAGTCTTCATTATGTCTGCATTCACTTCGCTTCTTTCCCCTTAGCAGCCTTGTAGAATATGGAGGTTTAACATCTCTGGCAATGAATTTCACATTGCAACTTTTCACCAATAATTTGTATGCATGTGGTACCATGAGCTTATGTTATTTCGATGCTAAGAGAGAGCTGTCGTGAAGAATTGTTTAATATACAAGTTGCAAAAATACTTAATGTCTGTCATCTGCTACTTATAGTGCGGAATAAACATTTTTTTTTTTTTTTATCGAGTCAAGAGGCAGCAGTGATGGTGGTGCCTATACTCCATCTCACAAGTCATGTGCAGCACTGTGGAAGCTGCTGGACTCCTTAGCCAATAGGAAAGCCGAATGCCCCACCAGATGTGTTCATCCGTGCCGCATTGCCTACTCACTGCTACAGTAATTCGTTGTATATGACATGCATGTGTAAAGTTCCTAACATGTCATGTATCGTTGTAATGTATCATCTACCGAGCAAAAATAAAACTCTAATCTCGCCAATAATCAAGACAGTTAGGCACAGAACTATTATACTGCTAAAAGATATTACCTGTGTATGCCTCGTATCTTCAGCAGTGCTGCAAACCACTTGTGAGATTGAGTATAGACAGTTTTTCAGCAAGCAGATTATGCAACAAAAATATAGTATTTTTTAGTTGCACTTCTCACTAGCAGTGAGCTTCTTTAATAAAGTAGCACTCGTCAGTGAAATAACACTAATCTTTCAGTATCAAAGTGCCTGAACAGCAAATGCATTCATGCAGTGACCATGTCTGTTTAAAAAAAGTGAGCACAATTTCTTAAAACAATGGCCAGTAAGTCGTACCTTGACTTAACAAACACGGATATAACGAATTATCAGGTATGAAGAAGTCAACCTAAAATTTGGTTGACCATGACCTAATTCAGTGGAGTATTTTCCTACTAAAACGAAATTGAAAATGCAGGATCCGACACAGTATGAGTTATAGCAAAGCAAATTTTGTTTGCACATTCCACAATGTATATAGTCTTGTAGCAAAATATTAAGTCACCAACTGATTTTTCAGAGCTGTGCAATTATTTAAATTTACCTGCAGCACTGCCACCTACCTCTAGCACCAATGTATAATGGCAATAACAAAGCTTTTGGACGCCACATGGTGTCTTGGTCATGAACTGTGCGCGTGATGCTGCAAATGTGGCAGCCATGAACGAAGTTACTACCATGCCGACTAAGCACGAAACTGCATCTTTGGTTGCCAACTCCTGATCAAGCTGCGCATGGTTAGGCCACGAAGCTTAAGCAGTGCAGCTGGTGGAGTTGCCGGTGATGAGCCGTCTAAGGAAGCTCGCCACCAATATGTCTGCACTCGTAGACCTTATCGGTGATCAAGTGTGAGATCAGACGCATGGACTAGACTGACGGCTGTAATAGCGGAGTACAGATCCATGTGTACTCCTCTCTATGTCTGAAAAGTCTGGCGGCAGTGGCTTGGCTTGGGTAAACCGTAGGTTGCAAGCCAACATGCTAATCGTGCCTGGAGGACTCCATAGTCTTGCGGGATAACACCGATGGCACAGTTGTGTATTCGCGATGATGCAGAGCATGTGTATGTAATTTGTTGTTCCGTGCCTTGCACCGGCACAGCAAAATGCCAATGGGCTATCAAAATCTGCAGGAGACCCTTTGCTGTCCTGTTGGAGGTGCCCGGCTTATTTTTCTTTCGCATAGACCTAACTGCATTTTTTTTTTGTCAATGTATATGTGCATGCTTGTAATGAATATCAAATATAACAAAGGTATTTTCATGTCCAATGCGAATTATAACCAGGTTTGACTATTTTGCAAGTTTCACACCAACTTACACCTGTCTGTCTATATGTGCATGTGCTTGTAAAGCTTCATGCAGTAACACTTATATAATTGGGTGCCATTGCCGTCAGTGCAGTGCAACAACACACTTTTTCATTCCTGTTTTGCTGTATTTTATGCAAAAATTAGGCATGCATATGCTGGAAGTGCACTTGCAGTGACTAGTGAATGGAAAACATGAATGTCTCTAATTCTGATAGCACTTTAATGCCCCTTACAAGTCTAAAGAGGTTATAGTTGAAGTTTGGGACAAAGAGAAATAGAAAAAAGAAGAAACAGTTCTCAAGAGTGAGTAACTAGTCCTTCTCAGCAAATCACTGGCCAGTTATCACAGATGCACCCCATCACAGTTGATGCTTTCTTTGTGCTGTACCACAGCACGCTTGCAATTTTCAACGCATCAAAATTGACATAGCAGATAAGAATTCAGATAGAATCCAACAGGACCCCTTTACCATGCTGAACACTGCTATTGATGTAAATTTCAAGCACTGCCTAAATAAAAAGTTACACAGAAAATGGTTTGACAGCGAAAAGCTGAATTTACAGTTTTGAGAGTGAACAGAATATGCAGGTGCAAACAGCAAGCTCATGCTGTGCATCGGCAATAACCATAAGGACATGAAAAACTTTCATTTAATGAAACTGACACTGCAGCAAAGCTCTTTTGTCCTTATATCTCGCTGTTATTGAAAAGTCATATATGTAACAATGTTCACCTTTATGTTGCACAGCATTCACTTTGCCTTCTAACCTTCATTTTTGTGTCAGAAAAGCAAATAAACAATACTGCTACATGAGAACTAATCATATTGGTATTGATGAGCATATTGACAAGTAAGAAGAAATGTACTAGCAACAAACAGGTAAAAAATGATATCATTGCAAAATAGTATGTTTAATTGTAGTTGGTATCTGTAGACTAAAGTCTGAATATGAGCTATGTGCCATATATACTTAACTAAGGGCCGCACCCCCAACTTGGCAGCTCAAAATTCGAAAAAAGAAATGCTGAAATACGCAGTTCGAAGACTGAAGCGAGTCTTGCTGGTTGGTAGTATCGTATTTACAATGAACAGCATTAATGAACGAGACGAGTGAGGGGAATACACTTGCAGTGCTCGGTGTGTTTGTATTCCCCCCACTCGTCCTGTTTTTTAGGGCTGTTTTATCTAAATGTGGCATCAGTAGAATTGCACTTTGCATGCTCCTTGAAAGAATGTGTGCACTTGTGGAAGGACGTTGCTGCATGTTAGGGTGGCAGTGATAATGGCATATCTGGGAAAGAGATACCCTTGTGATCTATGCCCTCGGCACTCTGCTTGTGTGCCATTGATCATGTCACTCACTGGGACCAGTCATACACTTCGCGGTTTTAGTTTAACAAAATATATATCCAATAACCTTCAGGAAAGAAAAGGTGTCTCACCAAACACATTTTTCTGAGTAAATGTTAGGGAAGCTTAGAAGTCATGTGCAACATGCAGTGCTGTGCTGTCTGTTCACTTTACACCTTGAGGAAGATTATGCTAAGTACCACTCTTTCATTTTTGGGGGTACAGCTGCAACAAGCAGGAGTTCCTGTGAGTTCACAAAAGCAGCCGAGTCTTATAGGAGTACTGACACATATTCTTGAAGTTGTAGAAACCCTACCACTTGCTTCTTGCTTATAAAAGGATGACACTTTGCAAGAACGAAGGTTGGGAAAACATAAGGTATTTTGGATTGATACTAAAGTTGGTCTGTAAATGCTGGACATGGCGTCATCGAAACGATTGTGACATCATGACACTGAGCAAAATTTACTGATATCATGTAGTGAAAAGGCTAAGTATGATGATGCTGCTCATGAAAAAAAAAATAAACGAGTGCTGCACACGTTTCCTCTTTCTGCACCTGCATGTAGCAGCTGCAGCAATAACGAAAACAAAACAAGCCAATGTATTATACATATACTTCCTGTCTACTGAAACCATAACTAGTTTATAGAAAAAAGTACTATTATAGTAAATTATTTACGATGCTTTGATGCTTGTGAGTACTCTTCTAGGGTTTTGAGGATTCGGACCTTCATTAAAAAAAAAAAAAATGACAAGTCAAAAATGCCATGTCAGTACTCGATTAAATATATGTGTTCGTTCAATTACCTTTCAGTTATATTCACTACAAAGTGCTAAGAACAATCTGCAAGATTTAACGAATGACATTTGGTGCCCGTATATCTAAACTACAGCAGTTCAGTGATCTTGCTTCAATAGCTAGACTTCACGTGAGTGTTAGAGGACATTTTCACAAATATAGCTAATGACATCTAGGGACTGCAATTGTTGGAGCACATTCTAGTAAAATTTTAATCATGAAAGGGCATATATGATCTCACTCAGAAGGAGTGCTTAAAAAACACAGAAGCTTAATTAAGGTGCTAGAATATACAAGACTTTATGAAAAGAAATTTGTAATTTAAAATAATTTTCCACCAGAAATGCAACTTTGTTATGGTGAAATTCTAGTGTAGTTCTGGTGAGGGAGAGGTAGTCAGAACTGTAGGGTTTGTCGTGGATTTTTATCATTTGTTACAACTTGTATAAATAATGACGGCCTTGATAATGGAGGGGCTTGCTGATTAATATACTGTTTGTCATGGCTCTAGATAACTACAAAGGCTGTGTAAGAAATTGTGCTTTTGTGCTGCAAGATAAAAACTTGACTGAGAAGCTTTTAGCACAGAAGAGTTAACACACATGTGTCTGCAGTGGGCTCATTAGTTTACAAGGAGCACCAGATTTTAAGAGTAAATTTCCCCCGTGCAAGCTAACTGGCTAGAGAGCACCTGCTTGGGGCCGTCTTCTTGGCTTTTCCTGTAAAGAAAGTCTCTCTCACTGTCTCTATATTTCATCATAGCCATGGTTTTGACATTTACACACTGAATTGCACAACAGGAGAAAAGAACAAAAACATTCCTCTCGTTAACAGGGATGCCTGGAACCAGTTGGGTGACATGACTGCTACCACAGCAATGGATGAATATGTGGCTTTCGTCCGTCGTCTCTTCCCTGATTGGAGGCCTGAGGTAGTGTTACATTTGTAATACCAAGCCTTCTGCATAGGACTGAGCCAGTGGCGCACCGACGGGGGGGGTTTCGGGTGTTGTAACCCCCCCCCCCCCGAGGCCGAGTTTCGATGGGGGCGAAATGCGAAAACACCCGTGTACTTGATTTAGGTGCACGTTAAAAAACCGCAGGTGGTCCAAATATCCGGAGTCCCCCACTACGGCGTGCCTCATAATCAGATTGTGGTTTTGGCACGTAAAACCCCATATTAATATTTTTTTTTTTAATGCCAAGGCTTTATCGACCTGTGCCATGAATGCACTGGGTATGTGCCAATCTTCAATGAACCTCTTGCCAACTTGGGTCACTCTGTATGTGCCAATGGGCGTGCGGAATGCAAGAGAATACTTGGCGTTTGCACGCATCGGCACACTACGTGTCTAGTCTCGGAGGCCATGTGCAGAATTCTCGGCAGCACCACTAGATGCTGTAGCATGTCCAGAAAGAAGCGAGAGAGGGGAGCCTGGCTGCCGCATGACACGCTTCTCAGTGTTCGCCCGCACCGGTGCGCCATAATTTCAGAGGTCACGGGCAAGCTTCGCGGCGGTGGCACTAGATGGCACCAAGTGTTCTTAGAGAAGTGCTAAAGAGGAGTCCCGCTGCAGTACACCGCCTCATGCATAACTCGTTTCAACGGTGGCAATACAATGTTTTTCTATATTTATTCAATGCTAACACATAACCGTTGACAGTCTTAGTGAGATGTGTTCTGCCACAATTTTTTTTATGAAGCACTCATCTCTTGCACATAACTACAATTTTCATTGTAGTCTATCAGTAGCTTCTACAAATATTGAATTGCGTTAAATTTTAAGTTATTGTAGCTCCATCAGGCTTTTAGTTGAAGTAAGTTGTGTTGTATGTATATTCCCAATACTAGTTTGTGTTAAGCATGCAGGGTTTTCCAATTTGCAATTAATTTCCTCTGCTTATAGAGGTTACACATAACTCTGCTTTGCAATTCATGGTGTTCATTTTTTAGGGGGACGGTCTGGCAGATGCTTTCCTGTGTTTACTATTTTTTAATTGGTGCATTTGATGTATTGCTCTACAAGGATGTCATAAAGCAGCAATTATTAATGAAAATATCAGATCAAGAGCCTATTGGAAAGTCCAGTGAAACTTGATGACACATGAAAGTAAATTAAATTCTTGCATGTGTCAAAGATGGAGGCCAGATGGGCACTCACTTTTCATCTCACATTATGTACTTTTGCTCCCCTCATGCATAATATGTAAGAGTTTCGGTGTTACTCAGAAATACGATGACAGCAGCAAAAACTTCAGTTCAAGGCCAAGTCAGAATACACCGTAGCACACTCTGAGGTGGCACAATGATGCATCTTTTAGAGTAAGAGCAGTACTGTTATCATTCTAAATACCGTGTACAAACTAGCCCAACTGCAAGCTCCCTGGATGCATCTTGCCTTGTGCTTATCTGCACCTTCTGCAGGATGCAGGACTGATGTACAGGGCCCCCATAGTGCAGACAACATACTTTGATTCCTGTTTGACTAAACAACTTGAACTGTTTTGAGTGGGACCATTCACATCTTCATGGGCCTTCACAATAGTTACTGTGGCTCTAGCCACACACAATGATGAGGGCACTGTGCTGGCTTGTTATGGCCTTCCATGAACTATTGCATTCAGCAAAATCATGAAAGTTCTGTCATTAAATTTTGCACATCTGAATAATTAAGCATAGTTAAAAACCAAAGTGAAAGGAACATATCAGTGTATTAAAAAGTGCCTATGATCGGAATTAAATAGACCAGGTGCATCAAGCGTCATACAGCAAGCTTTTCACACTGGTTGTGCTACTTAGTGTTATTCTCAGCAGATGGGGGTGGTGAGAAAAGTGGTGCTTTTGTACTGCACCTTTGTTATTGTAAAAACATTTCGATATGTTGTCCATTTCAACAGCCAATCATTTGTGTGGCCTGCTACTGCACTCCTCAGAATAAATGATGCATTTTGTTCGTCTTTTCACATGTTGGTATGTGTAGTGGCTGGAATGCTAGCACAGCGTTGCAACCACTGGGAGGAAATACCTTGAGGCCAAAAGCTTCCATGAACTGGTAGTATTTTTAATGCAAATTTATCAGCATATGCCAGTTTGGTATTCAAGTTTTTTTTAAACGAATGAATGAATTTATTTATTTATTCATATTTTGTTGCTGCTGCTGTTAAAAGTGCAAAGAGCCTAAACATAAATTCTTGCACTCCAGAGCATTAATAGCGTATTAGTCAATTTACTCATATCTGAGTACCTTCTTTTTTTCATGCCCATAATGACCAAAAGAAAGAGGGTGCTTAGATTTATAGTGAATATACAATACTATGATGTTTGGCCATCAAATATAATTCTCATATCTCCTTTGAGCACCCTGTGCACAATTGTGCATTCCAAGATAGTTCATCAAAAGCAAAAGCACTGATGAAAATAATGATATTTAAAATGTTTCGTATAGTGTATCTGATGTGGTTCCGAGAGGGAAAACATGGCAGATTAATTACATTCAATGTTAAGTTAACTGCCACTTCTTTCCAAAACGTTCTCTTACCATGACAAATAAAGGGGTGTGGGAAAGTACCATGCTTCTCATCTTACAAGTAGGGAGTCCAAATTACTTATGTATGTAGGAGAGGGGAGTGTATGTAGTAAACCATTTCCAATCTGATGTGGGTCAGAAAGTGACAGCATTCAATGTTACATTCAATGTTCAGTTAACCACCATGTCTTTCCGAAACATTCTCTTACCCTGACAAATAAAGGGGCGTGGGAGATTAGCACACTTCACATCTCACATTTGGGGAGTCTGAATTGCTCTTGAATGTAGGAGAGGGGAGTGTATGTCGCAAGCCATTTCTAATCTGATGTGGGTCAAAAAGTGACAGCATGGCGGTTTCTCGTTAACTTTCGCCATTAATACTTGGTCAGGGGTACCCATGTGTGCTGAGGAATCGAACAACACAACCATCTCAAGCTTGAAATTTTGTCAGTACTCCTTTAACTGTTGGTCTGCCCTAACACTTCCAAGATGAGATACCCAAAAGTATATTGTACGCTTTGTAGACCTCTAATCTCAAGCTGTACGACCAGTGGGCTACACTTAAATTGTTCATTCTATATGTAAATGTGCTTAGATATCAAACTTTTCCTTCTGGTTTTCACTTGTACTTCCTTCTAGTTTTTACTTCAGCACGTCTGAATGGTTCCAGTCTTAGCTCATCTTAAAAGCGGTGAGTCATGGTTCAGTTGGTTCATGAAATAGCTGAAATTTTCATTAAGCAATACATGCTCTACTGTTCAAAATTGATGAAGCAAGCACATTTACTTAAATATACATAAATAGTATACGTAAATATTTAAAGACGTAAATATATGGCGCCACTGAAATTAGGTTTATTGGCCGGAACAGGCGTAGATGTAGATCCTTGGAATATACTGGCACGGAACGGGCAGCGAAAACAGTTACGTCGGGCAGCACTCTGAACCGTAACTTCAGCGTCGCCTTTCGTGAAGCGATCACGATGCTGCTGCTGGTTGGTGGTGTGCATCATCTTTAGTACATGGTGTACGTCTTCTTCATCACACCACGAACAAGTCCCAAGTGGTCTGTTTGTTTGAAAAACGCGCTAACTTTTCAATCCTTTGTTGCCTAGCAAGTGCTGCCACTTTGTGTGGACACAAGGAATCTTTTTTTCTCGCATTGTAAGTCTTGGTTCTGTGGCTTGTCGACGCCGGTGCGCACGGCGGTTAGTTTTGGTTTTGTCTTGCGGGCTGTTTTCATTTCTTGCGCTCGCAAAAACTGATGTATATATCGCTTGTAATCTCTCAAAGGGTCACCCCTAGATGCTCGCTCGTTTATTGCTCACAGTACATCTGTTAACAGGCAGGTGCTGGTATATACAAACTATGCCGCCAAACACGAACGATGTTGCCATGCCAGCGTTTTCTTTCTCTAGGCTCGGGAACATCAATTGTCATGGGTGATTAGACAAAGGATTACTGCAAGTTTCTAACTCGTTTGATTTTCCTGACAGGTGCACAACTATCTAGTTTTCTTGCGTGCGCTCATATACACAGATGATGCTATGGACGTGTGTGCTGGTTGCTCTGCTGCAAGCAAGCCGAGCGGCGATTCCTTTGATGCAGACTACTGCCCAAGTGCTGAATCGTAATCAGAGTCATTGGATGGCAGCTCTTCACATGAGAAACTACTAACTACTTCGGACTTGGAATCCGACCAAGGAGCAACTTCATAGAAGCGTGTGCGGCGCGACGATGCTGACTGGGACAAAGATAATTTTCCACCCTCGTTGTTTACATTTGACACCACTCATTCTGAAAAAATGTCCAGCTCTACATTACCACCAAATGCAAAATAAGTCTACTACTTCAAGTTTTTTTTTTTTTTATTAATATATTAATATACCAAGAACTAGTCGCAGATTGTGACCGAAACAAACAAACATGCAAACCAGAAAGTTCATGAGCGTAGTCTGTCCCAAAGGTTGCAACTCAGGTCATGGCTGGAAATGGATGTTGCCAAAGTTTATTGCTTTCCAGCGGTTGTGCTTTTGATGGGCCTGGTTCAAAAAAATACTCAGAATACTGATCCACAGATACCATGTTTGAAACTTCTTTTTTCCAGTCAGTCTTTTCTGCCAACCGCTTTTGTCTTTTGATGCAGGTGCTGTATTTCAGCTTGATCACAGATGCAAGGGACCGCCTAAGGGCAATCAGGCCGATAATGGAAGCGATTCGGGAAAGAATTTCTACCCTTTTTGCTCCGTTTCAAGACCTCTGCATAGATGGGTCACTGATGTCTTGGCAAGGACGACTTTCTTTCCAACATTGTATACTTTCTAGGAGGCACCGATTTGGCGTCAAGATGTTTGTGCTGTGTGATGTCAGCTACGGCTTCATCTTGCTGTACACTGGAGCCACTACAGGTGACCATCCTGAAAGAGTTGGGGTTTACAGGCTCTGTTGTTGTAGCAGACTCTTCTTTTGTAGCAGACTTTCTCGGCAAGGGACATTTCCTGTTTGTGGACAACTGGTATACCAGCTCAGCACTATTCGACTATCTCCGCAGCAGGCAGACAAATGCCTGCGGAGCGGTGCATACTAATAGGAAGGGGCTTTTGAAGCTTGCGGAGAAGCTGAGACAAGGTGAAGTGGAACGTTTCTACATGAACACCATGAAGTGGCGTGATAGACAAGACATACATATGTTGTCGACAATGCACGGAGCTTGCTGAAACAAAGAAAGTGGATTAGAGGACAGGTGAAAAGAAGAAGCCAATGTGCATGATAAGAGTATTAAAAAAAAAAATGGGACTAGTAGACAAGGTCAACAGACAACTGAGCTTCTCCAAAAGCATAAGAAAAACAATGAAGTGGAATAAGAAATTTTTTTTCACCTGCTGAACATGTCGGTGCTCAATGCATTCATCTTCTTCCGTGAAAACACCAGTTCCACTACAAAGTATGCGGACTTCAAACGACTAATTGTAAACCAACTTATCAAAGGGCATCGTACCCAGAGGAGCAAGCAAGAGGCCCACTGGAGACAATACACTGAGACTGACGGCAAGACATGTTGTTCGAAAGTTGCCTCCTACCACAGTGCAGGGAAGCAGATGCCATCCATGTCTGCGCCAATGCCAGTAGACGACAAAAACGTCGCAAACAAGGTACATGTGCAATGAGTGCAACAAAGCCCTCTGTGTGGAGCCATGCTTCGAAGACAACCACACGTTTTAGAAGTATTAGACAACCAAAGAGCATGAACATTTTTGATAAGAGTAGTAGTGTGCTGTACATATTTTTCTACTTCTGGGAAACATTCCAGTGCACATGTTTTTTTATTCTTATTGTAAGTCTTTAGGCAAGCCCATCTGCATTCATAGACAATGCATGTACTATACTTACGCAACAGATCTTTTTGTCCCTTTGTGGTCACTCTAAAAAATTGCGGTACATTTTTTTCTAAATAGGTCACTCTGAAGATTTTAAATCTGCAATAAAAAAATTTGACCCCGGGGTGTCGCACTTGGCGAAAAAGATTGACCCTCAAAAGGTTAATATGACTAACTGAAGAGATATGAAGCTTTGTCATGGTGTCATTTCACCTTAAAGTACCCTTAATATTAAAAAGGTAACTTTTGTAACAAGTTTTGATATTTTTTTAGCACACACACACACACACACATGTGTGGATGCACAAACAAACTTCCCCATTTTATCCTTGTCTGCTTGCACATCCATTCATCCAATCCAAGTATTAAGCAGCAGGCTAATAGATAATTCTAGATAATAGATAAACAGCAGATAATAGATAAACAGCAGGCACATAGATAATTCTGTGAAAATCTGCATGGTGGAGGTGGATTGTCTTACCTTTTATTGACGAGTCTTGTCTACAGGCAACATACCAGTAAAATGTTTTTTTCTTGCCGAGTTTCAGTATTGAGTACGAAGTTGCTTGCTAAATGTCTATGGCCAACACTGAATGACAGGCAGCAAGCGTTGTTTGTTGATTTTAAAACAGGAACACAGGACAAGGAACAAGTTTGGCACACGATTCGCTTTCTTTTGAAAGCACAGCCAAAGGAGGCAGATTGATGCAAGATCAAAAGCTGCAGTGGTGTCACACATGCAAATGAAATGTACGCCTATGGTTCACATAGGACCAGAGCTATCTGTACTAATTCCAAATGAAGCCATAGGTGGCTTGGGCTGAAGCCCACTTCCCTTTTTCTTCCTGGTATTCCTACTGTTGCTGAAAAAGTTGCTGCAATATATTTTTTCTTTTCGTATATTGTGCTTATTCTCAACGTGTTTTGCATGTTTAGATAAAAAATAAAAATGTTTTTCTCTTTTATTTATATGTGCTATATGTGCGGTCATTAAAGGGCTAATTCTCCTTGCTTGAAACTACAATCCTAAAATTATATTCTGAGGTTTTACGTGCAAAAACCACAATCTGATTATGAGGCACGACATAGTGGGGGATTCTGGAAATTTTGAACACCTGGCGTTCTTTAACGTGCGCCCAATGCGCAGTACACAGCCGTTTTTGCATGTCACCCTCATCGAAACGTGGCCGCCCCGGACACGCACGCACGCACACAGGGAGCGGGAGACGTAGACGTTCTTAGATGTGACTAACTCACATGTAATTTGAATTCAGGATGCACTTTGTTGCAGATGCTTTTGAGAGAGTATGTGAGTTGAATTGCAAGCTTGACAATCAATATTCTGGAGCATGTGTCTGAGAGAATTTCACAAAATAGGTTTATTCAGAAGATCGTTTCTGCCAACTGTGCATTATAACATAAGCTCTAGAATTAGTAAATAATTAATTAATTCTAATTCATTCACCATCCGAGTGCTGCAGCTATTTTGCCAAGTTGTGTTTGCCTGCCCACGTTATTCTGCTGTGTTACTCCACTACCTGTGATGAGCTTTCTTAAATAAACCTGTCCAAAGTAAAAGAAATATACCGGGTATTTTAAAGCCTAGCCTTAGCTAAGGTGTGAGTGGGGCATTCTCTCTCCCCCCCCCCCCTTTTTTTTTGCTTTCCTTAGCCCAAATTTCCCTGTCTTGATCAGTACTCATGCTATATGGCAATCAAGAATGCAGTCAAGAATATGTAATGTGCATTAATTACATTGAATATTAAGTTTAGTGTGCCTGGTTGCACCCTTTTGCCTGATTGGGAGCATTTTTGCTAGTATACTTTGATCAGCTGTTCCAGAGCGCTTCTTTTTGGCATGCAGGAAACAAAGAGTAGCTCAAAATCAATGCTGGGAGCTGTGGTGAGCCGGCCCTGCTGGGTAAGAGTAGGCACCTTTCTACCCATTTTGCTTTTTTCTACACCAGAACACTTTCAATTATGTTTATTTTCTTAAGAAAAGCTAAGCCTGCTCATACATAATACCTTGTAGCACTGTATTTTGCCAGTGTGCTGCCTTCTAAATGAAAGGTACTTAGGCTGTAAATCATGTGTGCAATGGTGTTGTTGGGACGCAAGTACGCGCGGAGTAGAGAGAGAGACGACTGGACGGCTTGAATCCCAACTGTCAACTCGTTTTATTTTTCTTTTGCTTCAGCCGCCCTTGGGGCTGCTCGCCCTTTCCACTCGTCACCATTGGTGGAGAGTGGAGGACGGGGGCGCGGGGTGCAATCGGTATGGTGGCTAGTAAAGTTTCGGAGGTGCGCTCGCTGCTCGCCTTTGCCTGCACGTTGTGGCCCTCGCGCGGCCGCTACAGCACTCCCCCCTTAGTGAGTTGCCGAACGGAGTGATCAAAGGTCCAGGCAAGTAGGGGCTCTTGAGCACTGTCCACTTTGTGTACGTCGCGTGAGCACCTCTGGAGCTTGCGCTGCAGCTGGGGGCCCTGGCGAAGGCGGGGGCTCTCTTGGCGGAGACACCGCGGCGGCGTCACTGTCCATGTGTGCTGGCTTGACACGGTCAAGCGACACAACCTCTTGGCGGCCGCATTTATCGATGGTGACATGCTTGTCCCCACGGCGGAGGACCTTCAACTGTCCATCATATGGTGGTTGAAGAGGCCGCCGAACAGCGTCATGTCACACAAACACGTATGAGCACGATGTGAGCCGCGGGTCGACATGTACAGCCCGCGTCCCTGGATACCGCGGGGGCACAGCACGAAGTTTGCTCACCATATCGCGTAGACGAAGTGCGTAACCACTGGAAGCCGTAGGTGTCTCGTCTGAGCCCTGCACAAAGAACTCCCCTGGCAGCCTGAGTGTCAGTGCCATAGACCAGCTCAGCGGCGCTGCAGCCAATGTCTGCTTTTAGAGTGGACCATATGCCCAAAAGGACGAGCGGGAGCGCCTCCACCCAGCTGTGTTCTTCAGTTGCTGTGAGCGCTGCCTTAAGGCGCAACCGCAGGCACGCGATTTTCGAGCGACAAGCGACGGTGACGAGCGACAGGTTTTGCCGTCGCGGAGGGCTATCCGTCGCTGTCGCTGGTCGTGTTGCCAGTTTCTGGCCAGCCAGAAAATATCGCTTGTCGCCCGGAAGTCAGCGCGACGACATCCGCTGGGGACAGCGATTGCACAACAGCATGGTAGCAATCAATCTGCCCGCTTCGATCTGAATTCGCTCTTGCAACTTGCTCTCTGCTGTGACAGCAAAAAATAAATAGTACAATCAGTCATCGCTTCACCTCATCGCTAGCTGAAGACTAAGTATCGGCGCTCTCGTCGTTATTATTGAGATCGGTTGTTTTGTTTTGACGCTGTTAGGCCTGAGACGCCACCGAGAGCCGAGAAAGTGTTTTAAGTTTTACTCAACAGATGGCGCCACGGCACCTTACGCTGGCGGCATGGGATGGAGTTCCACTGGGGATGCATGGGACGGATTTTCACTGGGGATGATAGCATACTTTAGCTAGGTCTAGATAAAACATTGAGCTTTTGATAAAATTGAGATTTCTTTACGCGCGCAAGATAACATTTATTCGCACAACAATGTAAATCCGTCGCCACTCTTTTTCACGATGTCGCGTTCATGTGGTTGCTCCATGCCGCGACACGACAGCGCGACAGGGTGTGCCTGTCGCGTCGCTTGAATATCGCGTGCATGCGGTTGGGCCTTTAAGCTGACGGTGAAAGTGTTCCACCATACCATTACTCATGGGATGGTACGTCGTTGTACGTATGCGAGTGGCACCGATGAGCTGAGTAATGCTAGTGAAGAGGGCGGATTCGAACTGCCGGCCACGGTCCGTTGTGATCGTGGAAGGCACCCCGAAGCGGGCAACCCAATGGTACAAGAAGGCACTAGCAACCGTTTCAGCGGTGATGTCCACGATAGGGATGGCCTCCGCCCAACGGGTGAATCTATCCACACATGTCAGCAGATAAATTTGTCCGTGGCAGGGTGGTAGTGGGCCAACAATGCCAGGTGAACATGATCAAATCGGGAGTCCGGGGTTGGGAATGCTCCCAGTGCTGTCAAGGTGTGCCGCTGTATCTTTGAACGCTGGCAGGCTACACATTCATGTGCCCAGCGCCGGACGTCACGATTAATGCATGGCCAGACAAACTTTGCCGCCACCAGTCTCTGTGTGGCTCTAATCCCTGGATGAGAGAATCTGTGCAGCGATTGGAACACGTGGCGGCGGAGGTTGGAAGGCACAAATGGGCTAGCATTGCCGATACTTATGTCACAGCAAATTCTGTCTTGAGATCCGGGAATTGGCAGCCACTGCAGCGGTCAACAGGCTCTTTAGCTCGTCGTCTTCACGTTGAGCTGCTGCCAAAGTGGAGAGATCAACCTGCTGTGTGGACACAATGGCATTTATAGGGTTCTGGGAAAGGGCGTCTGCCACCTCGTTGTCACCCCCCTTGACGTGGCGGATGTCTGTCGTGAATTCAGATGTATATGACATGTGGCGCAATTCCCGCGCTGTGTGCGCGCCACCATCGGAGCTTAGCGAACGTAGGGCGTAGGTAAGCAGCTTGTGGTCAGTAAGGACAAAGAATTCTACGCCTTCCAGGAAGTGGCGAAAATGTTGGATGGCCGCGTACATGGCCAGCAGTTCTCTCCCGAAAGTACTGTAGCGGCGCTCAGGGGGGGGGTTAGCTTCCTCGAGAAAAACGATGTCGGGTGCCAGATTCCATCAACGAGCTGCTGTAAGACAGCCCCAACGGCTGTGTCGGAGGCATCGACCATCACACACTGCGGAATGCCAGACCTAGGGTATGCAAGGAGTGCGGCATTTGCCAGGGCGTCCTTGATCTTGCGGAAGGCTTCGCTTGGCTCGTCATACCAGGAAAGGGTGTCCGAGCAGTTTCGTGAAGTGGCCAGCAGGTTGTGACGAGGTTGGAGGATTTGGGTGCATTGGGGGATGAAACGGCGGTAGAAATTCACTAAACCCAGAAATTCTCGCAGCTGGCGCTTTGTATTTGGCTGCGGGAATCCTTGCACTGCTTCAACCTTGCTGGGATGAGGCCGAACTCCTGAGCTAGAAATTATGTGTCCTAGGAACGACAGCTCAGGTACACCAAGCTCGCATTTGGCCATGTTCACGACTACCTTGTGCTCAACTAAGCGCTGGAAAACGATGCGCAGGTGCTTTATATGCTCTTCTGGTGTGCTGCTTGCAACTAACAGGTCATCAAGGTAAGCGTGGCAGAAGTTGAGGCCGCGTAAGGTGCCGTCCATGAATATCTGGAAAGTCTGACCCGCGTTTCGGAGGCCGAACGGCATCCGAAGGAACTCGAATAGTCCGAAGGGCGTCGCGATGGCTGTCTTCGGGACATCCTCCGGAGCAACGGGAATTTGATGGTATGCCCGCACTAGGTCTATCTTTGAGAAGATGGTAGCACCGTGCAGACTCGTAGTGATGTGATGGATATGCAGTACCGGGTACCTGTCTGGTGTCGTGACCCGGTTTAGTGCAAGGTAGTCTCCACATGGGCACCAGTCTCCCGGTGTCGACTTAGGGACCATGTGAAGTGGAGATGCCCAGGGGCTCGACGAGGGCCTGATGATCCTCAGTTCCAGCATGTGGTCGAATTCCTGCCTGGCGACTTTCAACTTCTCCGGGCACAGACGGTAAGGCCGCGCGTGCAAGGGCGGGCCACTGGTGGGGATGTAGTGGCATACCACATGCTTTGCCGCAGAGCCTGCTGGCGGCTGCCTCGTCAGTTCAGGAAATTCGTGCAGGATGCGAGCAAAATTTTCGGCGCCAGCCGGCCCGAGCAGCGTAGGACTCAACGGAGGGTGTTTTGAGGGGTTGCCCTGCACAGTCGCTTGCGACACGGGATCGTGGAGTCGTCTGTTGCGCACATCGACGAGAAGACCAAAGTGCAGAAGGAAGTTGCTCCCAGGATAGCGAATTTCACCTCTGCCACAATGAAAATCCATCGCAATGTTTTCTTCAAACCTAAATCCAGTGGCAGCGAGCGATATCCGTAAGTGGAAATGGTGGTATTGTTGACCGCCTGAAGGGGAGACGCACTGGGGACACGGCGCTCTGTTAACAAAGCCGGCACCACGCTCACCTCAGCACCGGTGTCCACGAGGAATCGCAGGCCACTGTCACGGTCGGTGAGAAAGAACACTGAAGGACGACGCTCCGGGGTATCCGGAACACTGGTCGCCCTCAGTGCCGGCTGCGGTCATTTCCCGCGTAGTCGCAAGGTGGAATACATTTGCGGGCCACGTTGCCGTGCTTCCTGTGGTACCAACAGATTGTCTGTCGCAGTTGCTGGGGTTACGCTGCGGCACGCTGGTGCTCCGCACGAGCGCTACCGTCCCGTATGCTGCTACAGTGTCGGCGAGGTGAGAGATCTGCTCCCTTATGTCCTGCAGCTCGTTGGTAGATGTGCGGAGTCCCATGTCTGTTTGCACCGCCACGATGGATGGCGAAGCCACTGCCGTTACTAAGTCGGTGAGTTCGGCCAGCTCCCGTTGCAGGAAGAGCTCCCGAAGCAGCCTGCTGTCCACGTCGGTGGTCGTCGTGCCGAGCAGCTGTTGCATGTGGCGCAACAATTGGCTAGGGGTCCAGTCGCCGAGCTCAGCGCCGTGTAGCAGCTGTTGCAGTCGCTGAGGCTCTGATAGCGTAAGGCGGCTGATGAGCATTTGCTTGAGCGTTGTGTACGCGTTCACTGCAGGTGGAGTGACCAGTAGGTCTCGTACTTCGCTCGCTGTTGTAGGTGGAAGGCTGCCGACCATGTGGTGGTACTTTGTCTGGTCGGTAGTAATGCGTCGGGCGGTGAATTGCGATTCCACTTGCAGGAACCAGAGTTCTGGGTCGGCTGTCCAAAATGGCGGTAGCTTAACGTCGACGGCGGAGATGACTGGTGCGTCGGCTGTAGTCTCCATGGCATCGATATGTCGTTGTCGTTAAGCCTCGTCCGGGTCACCACTGTTGGGACGCGAGTACGCGCGGAGTAGAGAGAGAGACGACTTGACGGCTTGAATCCCAACTGTCAACTCGTTTTATTTATTTATTTTTTGTTTGTTTCAGCTGCCCTTGGGGCTGCTCGCCCTTTGCACTCCTCACTATTGGTGGAGAGTGGAGGATGGGGGCGCGGAGTGCAATCGGTATGGTGGCTAAAAAGGTTTCGGAGGTGTGCTGACCCTTGCCTGACGTTGTGGCCCTCTCGCGGCCACTACAGTGTGCTTTAGCAATGGGGTCACATCTGCTAGTGCCATCAATTGCATGGCAATTGTAGCATCTTTATGCATGAGTTAGGAGCAGCCTCCATGCATTGAGGCAAACATTAAGTGATGAGGGATATGCCACAGAAAACTTTTCTCTGCCTTAAGATAATTATAAAACATATATAGAACATTATGTCGCAAATTAGATAGTAGTGCAAAGTTGTGTGCATCCATAGTACTACTTCATCTTGTTCATGAGTTGAGTAGCAGGTTGTGTTTCATCTCTTGTAAAGCCTCTTTTACTCTCAAATTTTATAGAAATATGAAACATTATTCATTGTGAAGCTGCATTACAGCTGTATGTACAATGTTCACTATGCTTGATTCAGCACTTAAATGGCCACGCCATCATAAGTTAAGTACAATTGCTCAGAACAAAAGATTTCTATTTTAACTTTGTGCAGAGAATAATAATGTTAAAAAAAAGAACCAATCATAAAAGAGATATGGTTTAGGTATGTTCCACTCATGTTACGATTGATCATTGAATATGACAATATAACTGGTTGGCCATGCTTTATTTCTCTGGGTGTCTTATGATGGAATCAAAAATGCTAAGTCTGCTGTGGTTATACCAAAGCTATTTTCTAAGTGCAGAACACTAATGCAGAAGTTCTGGTTTATTGTTTGTCCTTCAGACAGGTATTCATGGTGTACCAAGTCTCCAGCATCAATAAATGGGATCAACATTGTCTTTGTTTTGGATGGTGGTAGCTTTACTTTTTTTTTAGAGGGAGGTGAACTGTAAACCTCACCATTAGGTGTTTTGTCACTTCGTGTAAGGGTCATACTGCGTGCACCAAGTTTCATCTCCGGCAGTGATGCTTAACACAAATGTGGGGTCACTTGTCTCCCTTTCCAAAAGTTTAGTAGGAGTTGTTCATCTGTTCTCTTTCTGTTTGTCTGTTAGTGTGTAAGGGGCAATTTCTGCATTCAGTTTTCGTTTTGTAAGATCTTCTGACACGTATCTCTGTTCAATTTCAGATCTTCTGATATTATGCGCACAGTAACACGGCAGTATTTATTCAGTAACTGCCTCACACGTTCCACGTATGTAGGGTTATGTGACACTGATGCGTGGCCGACTCTGGGATCATCTTGCACTGAATACCTGCTATCCTGAAATCTTTGGAGCAATTCAGACTTCTCGATAATGCTTTGTCACCATATACTTGCCAAGTGTGCCGACTCCTGTTCCATGTCTCACTAGGGGTTTTCTTTAGTTTAACGCAGAACTAACATTAACTCTTTGGTCAGAATTTGTCTCAGTCACATCACTCGTGTGAAGTCAAACTAAATGTGCTAACAAGCCAAACAGTGGGTTACTAAACACACCTCTGTGGCCTAGTGAGTTTACATGAGAAACCTTTCAAGGCTACCGTATAGACTCATGTAAGGGCCCTACCTCCAACTTGGCAGCCCAAAATTTGGAGAAAGAAATTTCCAACGGAGAAGCAGTCGCGTTCGGTGGCACGCGCGCACATTGGTGAATTTTTGCGTGCTGCGTACTTCTACATGCCGCTACTAAATGGCGAGAGCTGCGGGTTCACCTCTGATGCAATGGTACATCCAGGGATTCGGAGTGTGCAGAAGTCGCACGCTGCGCCGGCACCATTTTGACCAAAAGGTTTGATCCCGTGTAAGGACCGCTCCTCGTCAAAATTGTGAAAAAAAGTGCAGAACTACGAACTACAGTGCAGAACTTACGAAGACGAAGGAGGCACACAAACAACAAGCCCAACTGGTTACTCTGCTCAACATATATAGTGACTCAATAACACCCAGTTCTTGAGTTTGGATATCATACAAAAAGAATTAGAAAATCAGTTGTGGAACTTTTCTGACAGAAGGTATATGTTGGCATTTTTACCTTTTTTTTTTGCATTTTGTGTAGGAACCTGGTATAGCCCCCGAGAATAAGGATGCATTTGACTGGACAAAAGAAGGCTGCCTTGAGAGGCTTACAGAGTGCCTAAACAACAGCACATCAATACATGAGCGTGATGCGCAGGTGAGAGATGATGTAAAAATATGCATTTTGCAGATGTTTTGGGAACTATCTATGTGCAGTTGGCAATTAATAAACAGAATACTGTGAGTGTGCTGCCTTAAGGGGGACACAAGTCTTGGAAGCAAAAAAATTACAGTATATATATATATATATATTTTCATTTCTGTTATTTATTTATCTACACATCATGGCGTACCAGCTGGCAATAAACTTTAACTCAAAACGACATGTCGTTGAGGGAAAAAAACGCCATATTTATACTTAGAAATGCTCGGTTTTGTCCATGAAAGCGCTGAAGATGACCAATTTTGTGCTATTTGCCATTCTAAAATCACTTATCAGAGCCTGACCAAAGATGCTCTCTTTTGAAAGAGCATCTTTTTAGCTTGCTTTCCTGTCAAAACCGATCCTTCATTGCTGTTTCAGAAGAAAGCTACCTCATTTTGTTGCTTGAAATGTGTATTTTTACACTCTCATTAGTTTGTTGTATTTATATCAAAAAATTATTTTTGCAAATCGCAAATTTTAGGAGCGGCACTGTCTCTCTGCTACTCATTCAATTCTCCTACCTAATCTTTTATTGCCTGAATGCTGCAGAGTCTTAGAGTGCAGAACACTACAACATAGTGTTTTAGGACATGGTAACAATTTGAAATCTTGTAAAAATCATCAACAGAATTTCATATGTGCATTGTTTTAACTTTAGAATTTCATAATTTCTTCTAAAATATAGATACAAACATTAAAATATGAAGTGCACTCTTTGGATATTCAGAAGCATACCTGCTTCATTTTAGTTCTCTTTCTAAAGCACATTTTTGCAACTCACCTACCAAATTTATAAGTAAAATTTTTAAGCACTTTTTATAGGATTGATCTAAAAAAATCATTTGCATATTTGCAATCAACTTGAAAGATTGAATATGTACTGAAAAGTTCAAGTGTCTAGAATAAATAACAAAAATGTTTTTCTCCTGAAACCTGTGTCCCCCCTTAAAGTAATTTCTGCACTCTGTTATGGCATGCTTGGATGATCTATGCTTAGTCAGTGTGGCATATGCTACTTGCATATTTTTCTTCCAACCATGGTGCAGGTGCCGTCAGCATACATTAAAACACAAACAGGAACAAACGTCTGTTACGCATAATTACATGGACGTGCGACGTGTAATTGCTCCATAGCCAGTTTATATGCATGGAGTAGTCCCAAGTGTACATTTTGGAGTCTGAATTAGGTCACCATTACAAATGCAGGTGAATCTGGAAATGAAACAATGCATTGGAGTAGGTTTAGAATTGCTCACATTTGAATTTATACTGGTAGCACTCCTAACCAAAGTGCAGAATCAGATAAAGCCCATGTACTTGCATGTTATGTTTCATTCTTATTGACTGTGCCTGTGCACAACAGTTTGTGCTTTTCTTTTCCTGGAGTTGGCTGGAGAACATGCAATCTTTGACAAATCAGTGTAAGTACTACTGAGAAATTAAGCATACCTGAAATGTAAAACGGACCAAGACTTTAAAAACTGCAGCTTAAATTCATTTTTAGTAACCTGTTGGTGGCGCAGAGACACCTGCTTTTTGTTCTGTGGCAGCCACATCAAGAAACTTCAGGCTCCCTGCAGCTTATTTCAGTTCTACCAGCAGCTGCCTGCCACAGTCCAGCCTTAAATTAGAACATGACACTAGCTATCAAGCTCCCTTTGAAAAGGTGTATTCATAGTGCAGAGTGGCAACCTTGGCATGAAATAATATTTTTTTAAAGTGGTATTAAAGCTTCCATGTCCCATGCCTATGTATTGCTTTTTTCAGTGCTGCAACTGATGCTTTCCCGAGAAAAATTAAGCAACTGTCAATGAAATCCCCCTTGAGACAACTGTTAGTGAAATTAAGGGCAATAACATTAGCCAGCACATCAACACACTAAACTAGTTGATTTTATTTCAATTATGTTTGTGCAGTGTATGCTCACAGTAGCAGGAAATATATTACTTTTTTGTAATTGCTTAATTACTTTTCTCAGGCTCACTTTTTTCCTGTAAAGTGTATAAGGCTGTGTAACACAGAAGCTAGGATGGCCTGTGCTACAGGGTTGTACATACTAGTTCATTAACGTTTAATGTTTCTCATATTTTTCATGGAAAAATGGGACCACATCAGAAGGACTACTTAAAGGGCCCCTCACCAGGCCTCATTGCTAATTCTAGTTATAGACTGGAAGTTCTAAAACGCTGTCTAGGGATCATTTTACCTAAATAATTTTTCAAGTTTGTTTATTATTGGAGGAGATAGAAGAAATTGAATACCCTGTTACCATACAGGGCATTCAGGGGCCGTATTCTGAAACGTTCGCCTAGGCGAAATTTCGCCTAGGCGAAATCAGCGTGCGCGCTAATTGGCTGGTTGAGCAAAATTGAATGACGTCGGGCTCAACCACCCAATCAGCTCATCCAATTTTGCTAAAACAGCCAATCGGCGCACGCCTGAAAGCGAAAAAAGAAATTTCGCCTAGGCGAACGTTTCAGAATACGGCCCCAGGTTAGCGTGACTACCAACAGAGACTCTCTCTCTGTATCAAGTAACATTCCAAGCAACATTCCTTCCCCACCTTCTCCCATACCGGAGCTAAGGGACTGCGTTGGGTTCACATGACGAGCCCCGCCTCCGATTTTTCTTCTCTTCCTTTTTTGCTGCTCAATGCATTTCTGGTGGCGGCACTGCATGTTCCACATTGGATGATTTAGTGAAGTAACATGCCATCGTGAGTGATGTTGACAAGACTGCATTTTACGTCACGGCATTTGTGCGTCTTACCTCAACTGTGGCTGGGAGCAATGTTTCTTCAAGAGGGAGGATGCTCAGCGTTTGGTTTGAAATTTCAGCTGTTTTCGGTGGCCTGCTGCGCTGTAATGCTTTGCAGACACGATCGTCAGCACGTGAAGTATTGGCTGCGCTTGTCTGTTTAAAATGGCCAAACCTGGTGAGGGGCCCTTTAAGGCCGCCTATGTATGTTTCAAACAAACAGACTGTAGCTGAAAAGTTTGCAAGATGCAAGATGTTTTTTTAAAACGAAACTTTCTGTGCCTTTTCCCTCGACTTTTCTACTGGTGCTGCTACTGCTACTGCTGCTGCTGCTGCTGTTTTGCAAGTCACATCGGGTGTGGTTGAGAGTGTGTATAAAGTACATGGTAGGGACGTGGGAGAGATGTCTGTGAGCCCTTTCCAGCGAGAACTTCATGGGCATCGCCACAATGCCCTCTGGACGGCCGTAATTACGCGTTAGCCCCCCACAAAAGCCTTGCAGAAGCTGCAGCACTTACTTTTGTACTCACGTGCAACAGCCCAGAGGGAAGATAGTATAGCAGAAAGAGGAGACAGAGAATGAGTAAAGTCGACGCCCAGCCGAAACGGGTGAATAATAGCCACTTGTTCACTCGTGGCAGCTTGCATACATGATATGATCGCGGAAGAAGGGAAAGGCGCCGTCAGAAAGCATGCTTCGTTTAGGGTCTTTTCAATAAAAGAAACACTACTACTAGACATGGTAACAGTTGCAGACAAACTAAAAATTTTAATTCAAATTATGGATATGGCACGTTTCTGCTATTTCTGAACAGTAAGCACTGTGCCAGTTAGTACGTGGACAGCTGACTCAGGGCATGGAAACACACAGCTGCACTAAAGCACCACAGCATCAAGACAACACACAAGCAACTGTTCAGTAAATCAACACTTCAGCCACGATGCGATGCGCCCGTGTGAGGGAATGACAGTGCCAACTTTCTCGCAGCCTACGAACAGTGGCGCACAACAACACCTCAGCCACGATGCGATGCGCCCGTGTGAGGGAATGACAGTGCCAACTTTCTCGCAGCCTATGAACAGTGGCGCACAACAACGCCTCGAGCAAACACGTCTCACTGTGTGTTCTGTGTCGTAGACAAACACAAGTAGTGCACTCAAGGTAAAACTTAACATCACATCATGACTGTCGCAGGCTGTGAACATCACCGCCTAATATTGTTAATGGACGCAAACAGCACTGAAAGCTTCGCTTACATCCATTCCCACAGTGCGTGGATCTGCATCATTTTTTACGGTTTTGTTGCTTGCAATACTCTTTGTTCAAGCTATCCAAAGTTGTAATGTTCTGTGGCGTGAGGTTGTTTCTAAAATACTTAATGCTTTTACTGAAGCAGTGTGGTCACAAAGTTGTGTGGTCTCTTATTTCTCATTGTGCTACTTTTCTCTATACACTCTTTGCAAAGCTGTTTTGATTAACAAATTTTTGTCAACTTCCCCGTTGTAAAGCTTTTCATCCATGCAGAAAACAAAATAACACTGATATAGAATTGGTAGCTTGCAAAGCAACTATAGCTCTTTTGACATGACTTTTTTTAGGAGCTGCACTTTCAAAATTCTGTGTATACTGTGTGTACACATTGCCAGACTCCCTTCCAGTCTCCCCTCCGATACATGAGTCGACTCATGTATCGGAGGGGTGGAAGAAAGGTGGGAGAGGGGGCACGTGAGGCTGGCGATGCATAGGGAGATGCGACGGAAGCATGCTGTGCAGGGTGCGTGGCACAAAGGCGGGTGTGGCGAAGGTGTGTGGCGCTCAGATGAGTGCATTGGCTCATGTTTTGTTTTTTTCTCTCTCTCTTTTTCTTCTTTTCTTTTTCTGGATTTCGCGTTCCTTTTCTTTTTGGCATAGCCACCCAGTAGCCAGATTTAGTTTTTATAGCCAGTAATAAGGTATGGAAACATTGTAATAAGCGGTTTGTAATAAGTGGCTTCGACTGTATTTCTTTGTCAAATTAAAAGGTTTGGATGTTTGTCCCCTCTGCATTTTTTTTTTTTTTTGCAACCGGTTTTAACAAAGGGATTTTCTTGGGCACTTGAATATTGTTATAAGTGGTTTCGACTGTGTAGTACATTATGTAGCAGGCAAGTGGTGTTGGCGAATTTGTAAGCAACTGTTATTGCAATTTAAGGTGCATTTGCAGGGTATGTGCATGCTACACTGGGCATGTGACCGTGGCCATCTAGAGATAGTCGAGTTGCTTTTGGACAGAGGCGCAGATCCTGAAGCCAAGGCAAGTTGCTGCTCCTGTTTTGCTTTCGTTTCCAGGTGATTTAATAACTTACACAAACTGCATTAGTTAAACAATTGCAGTGCAATTAACATAGAACAACTGGAAGTCAACACAGGCCACAGTGTGTTCACTGCTTTTTACTGTCCTACATTTTCACACTGCAGTCATCACTTATGCCACACCACAAGCCCAAGCCAGTACTGCATTGTTCTGCAAAATAAAATAAAACTGAAAGAAGACTGTGGGAGAAAAAAATATTTCTTGGAAATTGCCTTCAAACTTGGTCAAATCGAATTCTCAAATAAATTTAGTTAAAGGACACTAAGAGGATGTTGTAACTCATTTATTTGCTTCTGAAAATTTGAATTCAGATTTCATGTATCATGTTTCATGGGCTGTTTACTGTAAGCACATTTATCAAAAAATCTGAGTTGAAAAAAGTCTGTTTGTACTTCCGTCGCTCCTGATGATGTAAAAATGTAAGCCAATCATGAGTAAGCCAGTCATGCGCACTGGTTAAGTACAGTTCAGTACAGATTACATGGTCATGCAAAACAAATAGAGTCGTACCTCGATATATAATGAACTTAGCTATATAAGGAAGTAAATCTAAAATGTTTCTCGCCGATATCAGCGTATTATGAATATATGATGATACTACTGTATATTGGACATTAAAAAAAAGGTATT
The DNA here is from genome assembly GCF_013339745.2 of Dermacentor silvarum. Classification (NCBI taxonomy): domain Eukaryota; kingdom Metazoa; phylum Arthropoda; class Arachnida; order Ixodida; family Ixodidae; genus Dermacentor; species Dermacentor silvarum. Next base: position 95,071,073 of record NC_051154.1, on the reverse strand, counting down.
TTCGTGTTGGATGTAACTGTTATAAAGACATTCGACTGTATAGTACCACTTTCTGTGAAAAGTTTCCACAGACTTCCCCATGACTGTAAAGTGTATGGTGAGCCAGTCAGTGCTAATACTTCCAACCATGGGGCTATAATATGTAACAAGATGAAACTGGGGCGATTGCAGCTTACATGTTGGTTCAATAATGCTATGTTCAATAATTCTGTAATGCTATGCTCACGCAGAAGCTACTTGCTCTAGAACTCCACAGTAGCTGGCGTTGTTGGCAGCAATAAGACACGGAATATTGTGAATGGGAGTGTAGAGTCACTGGACACCAAATATTTAGGACAAAGTAAATAGTACTGTGGGAACTTATGGCTCCACCATATATTTTAATTCATTGCAGACCTGCAAGGGGTAGGTAGCTAGGCCAAGTGATGAAAGTAGAGCATAGATGAGTGGACAAGTCACAGTTATTATTGCTTCATAGTTGTAACTTTGTTATTACTGCATTGTTCTGCGAAATAAAAGAAAACTGAAAGAAGACTGTGGGAGAAAAATATATTTCTTGGAAATTGCCTTCAAACTTGGTCAAATCAAATTCTCAAATAAATTTAGTTAAAGGACATTAAAGATGTAACTCATTTATTTGCTTCTGAAAATTTGAATTCAGGTTTCATGTTTCATGGGCTGTCTACTGTAAGCACATTTATAAAAAAATCTGAGTTGAAAAAAGTCTGTCTGTACTTCTGTTACTCCTGATGATGTAATAATGCAAGCCAATCATGAGTTAGATGCTGCTAATTATTAAAGTGCTATAGAAGTTATATAATGACTCGGCCACAATGCAGACATTGGCACACATGCAGTCCTTGTCAGGAAAAGCATTGGATCGACCTGTTTGTGATGAAATCTGTGCATCTGCCAAGAATATGGGATCCATAGCAAGGGACCATGTTCATGTCAGAAAGAGGTGGCTATGCTCCTCGCCATAGAGCTCAAATCAAGACTGTGGTAGTGCTTTGTTCTCTGGAAGTATGCACCAAACACACAACTGCAAAGCACAGTGATGAACGAGAGAACCAGAGAAGTCCGAGGACCATGGCAGTAAGTGGGATATTAGAACACGACTCGATTTTTGTTGTGACAACCACCATCCAGCAGAAATGATGACACGTTGGCTACAAAAGTGAAGGTGTATTTTTTGCAGCATGCACATCAATTGTTCTTCTACCTGATAATTCACGCTTCCATTTGAGAGTATCACCTCTAGCCAAAACAGTGAATAAACCCCCGTTTCATGTTTGGCATGTGATGCACCGAACATATTCAAGTACTCGTTTTAACTGTCTAGAATATTATATTTACTGTATTACCAGAAAAATAACTTTTTTACTGAACAAATGAGTTGTGGCGCAAGGAAAGAAGAAGGAAAACCAAGGGGAGACAGGATAGGGCGCCCTATCCTGTCTCCCCTTGGTTTTCCTTCTTCTTTCCTTGCGCCACAACTCATTTGTTCAGCTATGCACCAACTCGCCCAACGCACTACCTTACTAAAACTTTTTTACCTTGATGAATAAGCAGATAACCCCTTCTTCAGTGAACAATTAGTGAAATATTCTGTAATGAAGGTGGGAATGCAAAAAGAGGCCCATTGACTTATAGAACTGATGACATGCCCTTCTGTAGGTATCTTCAACACCATGTCATGCCCTGCATGACATGGTCTACAACATACATCCAAAATTGAAATTCACTTTAGTGTCCTTTAAAACAACTCGCTCTTTGTGTTTTCTTCATGCTGGGTTTGTGTGGTATCTCGGAAACATACAAACTGTAGCAGTTCACTATTGCATAAGATTTTAGTGCTTTATCCTCTCCAACTTTTGCTCATTTTCAGGATGAAGAAGGCCAGACACCCTTGCATTATGGTAAGGCCTAAAGCATTTATGCCACGTGTACAAGTTTTTCTGGGAAGGTGTCCAATTATTACGCACAAGGTCAATGCCGATTCCCCATGCTCTTATTAGGCAACTGCTGAAAGAATTTGAGTGAAATTTACTGCATTTAAAAGAATTACTGATGATTTTTTATTTCTACCCTCAAATGTTTTTACCATTGCCAAAATTTTGTAACTTAAATAGAAATTCCAAGTTCACAGCTACCCTTTCACCAAAAACTGATATCACATTTCTGTAAACAGTAACTAGTAGTGTTGAAATCAGACCAAATGAACATGTTAATTTATATTTTACACAATAGTCTTACTTCATTTGTGTAAGCTGTGCAGAACTGTTTGTCACAAAATATGGACAGCTTGCATAGTCATGTATATACATTATGTCAATAGTATTGATTTTGTCCACTTTAATTGCTATGACAAATGCAGTTTAGAGAATTTCAATATCTGTTTTTGTGGCTGAGTTAGTTGTAAAGTTGAAGCTTTAATTTCTTAAATATCTCCTATTTCTGTAAATTATTGTAATGAAAGCTACAGAAGAGTGGCACCCTTCATGCCTATCTGCACTGCAGTGCTGAGCTGTTGCTGCTCTCCCTGCTCCTGCATTTTCTTTGAAGCAAACTGAGAATGGCAACAATTTGTGCAGGGCCTTCCGCTCTTAATGGAAACACCTCATTAGTAGAGGTGGGTGAATATAAAATTTTTTTGTATACAAATCGAATACGAATAGTAAGTATATAATATTGAATAGTCAAACACAGATGCATATAGGTATGTATAACTGGTACTACACCTATTTTGACTAGTCCAAGAAAGACATAACTATCCCCTCAAACAGTCAACACAAGGTCACTAATTGTCATTAAGAACACTGCACCAATAGCGGCTTAAAACTTGAGCCTGGTTGCAAATAAGCTTTCCAAATACGTTTAAGTAGTTGCCAAAAAAAAAAATCAGCAGTTGAGAAAAAGAAAACAAAGAAGCTGCTGAAGGACTTATTTGCCGTAAGCACATGTAAGAAGGCCAACTGCAAGAACATCACTGGTTGTAACGTAAAAGATAAAAAATTGAAAATGCTACATGGCTAGACTGCCGAAAACACTAATTGACAGGCTGCAAGCAAAACTCACTGGTTGCAGTGTAGGCTTCCACCGTGAAACCATAAACGAAACTTGCATTATCAATTTTTTTTCTGCATTCCTTCGAAAACTTTTGCTGTTGTTTCATTTCTGATAAATTGCGATACTTTGGTTAGCAGATAGCGAACAGTAACAAGACTTTATCAGTTAAGTCTGTTGTTGCGCAAAGTAGTTTGTAGTGTTCGAAAATATCGAATAGTTCCTTTCCAAATATGAATAGTTAGTGGGTAATATTCAATTCATATTTGAAACTTCGATTATTCGCCCACCCCTACTCATCTTTATTCAAATGCTCAGAACAATAAATTCAGACATTATATCCTGCACAATAATCTGTTTTTTATAGATATTTGCTTAACACCTCACATAGATGGCTTCTTTCCCATAAAATTTATTCTAACAACTTTAAGATGCAGTGCTTACTGCTGCTCACAAATTCAAAAAACTGATTTTCTTTTAAAGTAATACTAGCTACATATTTGTGGTCAACCTTTTCTGCTCAAGTTTTAACCCCTTAGCCATTTTGTTATATCAGTAAATTTTTTCCCAGAATGATTATTTTTTTTCTATTACTGATTGTGAATATGCTTGTTATAAAACACAGGTTTTTGAGATAAGAAAAAGTAAGTAACTCATAGAACAAATGAAAGTAAATTACCAAAATGTAAAGTATGCCAGACAATAAAAGCACCAGCTACCTGCTAGTAATCAACAAAACTTGTGGAACAAATATATAGTGATTTTTCATTTGTCTCACATTAGCTGCACATGCTAGCAGCGTGTCATTTTATTAAGGGGGCATTAGGCAGAGTGGCATTTCGATTCATCGACTATCGTCAAAACCAGCTCATTGTCTAAAAACATTCAGTATACTGAACAATTCAGCAGGTGAGCTTATGATAAACGTCTTACAGAGTACAGCCAAAAAAGGAAACTGTGGAGGCTCCTGCAGAATGCTGTTCACGTCAGTTTTAGTTCACTGATGTACACTTGTGATGTCTTGCTCCGAGCTTTCCCTTAGTCTTTCTGCACCCAAGTAGCTGCTGATCTCTTGTATTTGCGTCATGAAACGATGTACACTACACGATGTCTGAAGCATCATCGTTGGAAGATTATGACGGAAAAAAATGCCTCTATTTCTTTTTTTCTGGAAAACTGGCCGGCGATACATGCATCGCCTTTGCTGGACGCTATTTTGAAAGTGCCAGCTTCCAAACGAGAAATGCACTCCAGTGGTTGCAGAATTAAAAAAATCACTGGGGACCAATTATCACTGGGCACCAAAAAAAAAACACCAATTAAATTGCAAACGAGCACCTCTTGTACAATTTAAATTAAGCTAAAAGGTTGAACAAATACCACAGGGAAGAGTCACAGTCATTCTAAACGCTTTGGGGATGCGTCGGCAAGGACAAGCTGGGCTTGTCCGAAACGGTTAAGAACTTAAGTTTGTGGGAGGTTATATTCCGTACGACATAATATGCTGTAGTTTAATCATTGTTCCACATCATATGTCCACGAACATAACATTGTTTTATTTAATGGTACAGTTTATGTCTCTACCAAGAAAAACAGCACTTGCAAGTTCTGTGCTTTATGCCAATGGCCACACCACAAATTTTTCATTCTCATTTCTAGTTTTGTTCAATTGTAGTAGCCTGAATCCAATCAAATTCTAGAGTAAAAAGGGTTTTTAAGTTGTTCAACTTAGTATGAATTATTACATAAGCTGCTGCAGTCTACCAGAACAAAAACATTGCTAAGTAATGTCTATTCAGAAAGGTGACAATCATTATGTCCAAACATATCTAATTTTCTTTACTTTTCTGGCCATGCTGCAAAAGTACCGAACTATGTGGGTGATTCGGTTGGGGCAATATATTTATATAGTAGATATTTTCAGTTCTTCGTGAAAACTTTGTGAGCACTTTTCATGTGAAGGGGATGCTTTTGCAGCATCATCATGTGGGCACTTGCAAGTGGCTGAACTGCTGCTCAAACGAGGTGCCCAAAGAGACACTAAAGACGTGGATGGCCAGACTCCTGCAGAAGTGGCACTCTCCCCAGAATTAGAAGCCCTCCTCTCGCCTTCCTGACTGTCCTCTCCAGAACAGAGGCCTCCAACACGTGTTGATGTACCTACATAGTACTTCCCCTCCCCCAAGTTTCAAACATATGCCAAAATATGTTATCTTGTAGGTCATAAGCAGTGTACTGCAAATTAATTTCGGGATGTACCCCAATAATGTACTGAATAGTCATTATTTGGTTTCGTGACATGTACAGAGAGGCTCCTATGTTAGGCACATTCTTTGCTACCAATACACAGTGATGACATCACAGCTCAAGACTCGAAGCATAAGGCCTTGAATGTAGAGCATACTGTGCTGACATTCAACTGCCTTTACGTAACAGCAGCATCGGAAAATAGTGTCAGAAGCAGCACTGTGTGCTCATGAGTGAATGCTTTCACTAACAGCAAGTATCGTATTACAGAAATCAATAGCTCTGCTTAAGTATTTTTGACAATTTAGTACCACCACATAAACATCCTCGGCAAGTTCATGGTGAAAGAGTTTAGCTTAAGCAGACCAAGATAAAATTCGACTTTTGCCAAGAACTGCAATCATGCCAACACTTCGTATTTTTTGGTCATATCAGTTGTCTTAGGATGAAGTCATTTCAGGTGCACATTATTTTTTTACTGTGCTGCATGAAATTTTGTTGTTGTCTGGTTACCACAAGTTTTCATGTCACAACGAAATAAAGAGAAGGACATTTTTTTTTTTACTGGAGTGCCCCTGCCTGTCAGTTATATAGATGTCCTTTGGCATATTTATAATCTGGCCACATGTTATAGGCTGGCTTTTATTGTTTCAAGCAGCCATGATGGCACAAGAGTGACCAAGTAAAGCTGCTACTGAGTTCTTGGAAACTCATAAAAAAATTTTTTTCCTGCTTACTGCAATTGTTAATCGGACCGCAGATGGTAACCTTTCAAATAACAGCAGCCCCAAACTGCACTGCGGGCAGTAATAAGCCCCAGTTTTTGGTTGCAGACATTATTCACTTTCTAATTTATCAATCCAACCAGACATGCAATTTTGTCAAAATGTCTAGCTGTAGTGGAGGACTTCATATGTACTCCATCAACTATTCTAGAGTTCTTTGATGTACCCCTAAACCTAAATACACAAGCATTCTTGCATCTCACCCTCTTCCGAAAACAGCCACCATGACCAGGATATAAAAATCCCAGCCTCATTTTCTGAAGCAGAATACCACAACCACTGCAGTGTTTGCAGCTATAGCGTTCAAGTACTACTTCATTCATCACTGAATATTAAAGATTTTTTACTGTTGCTCAGCTAAATAGGATACATTTATCATGTATTATTGATGTACTCAAAGCTGGACACAGCAACCAGCACAAAACAATTTCCCTCCATTTACAGCTATATGTAAAGGATACTTCATATGAAAGTGCAGCTGTCATGCACTTATTTTTCATAGTCTAAACTCTTTACAAATCATCAAAGCTTCCTGGTGGCACCCATCACTTTCTGTGGTTCATTTAGCTTTGGCAATAAGAACAGCACTCATTCATCAACAACACACAAGTATACTACTGCATTTGAATAACATGTTCCATATGATATACTGAGTGTTTCGCTAATTGCCTTTTTAATAACAAATTTTGGGTGCATGTTGCAGTGAAATATTGAAGCCAGCCAGGACACACAGCATACCCATTTGCTAGAAACCCTGTGGCTAGCACCATTTCCAAGAAAAATGCATTGCTGTTCTAGTAATCATTACTGATTCATTGATGGGGTTAATGACCCAAAGCAACACTGAGCTATGAGAGACATCATATTGGGGGGCTGCAGGTTAATTTTGACCATCTGAGGTTCTTTAAGCACACACACAAAAAAAGTGCTTGTTTGTGTCCTCTTCTCAGTTCAAAAGTGCTGTTTCTTTCCCAAGTGTGTATCAATCTACCAAAGTTAGCACTCTGTTAAAAAAACTAAACATGCACTTTTGGAAAACCACAAAGCCACTTGAGTAGCATTCAAGCCTTCTCACTTCCACCATTCATCTCCTGCAAATGATTATTAAGATTTCCAGAATCATGAGTACAGTAGAAGCAGTTCTGAGCTTATAAACAGGGCCCTTTGTTTTGAGGCAAAACCAGATATTTCCCAATTTTCCCAAAGTAGCTTTGCATTTTTTGGGTGGAGCCCTATTTCTCCTCAAAAAGTCACGTGTGCTATAATGTAGTCACTGACTGGCTGACTTGCACCAAGTAACTGCTGAAATCTCTAAACCAGGATCTTGATGAGTGTTGTGTTTTGGTCACTCTTAGGTGCCCACAATGTTTCAGAGCAGTGCATTGTGGCTGCCACACTTCGAATGCCTTGTCAGCATTATGCTGCAGCAAAGTATACTGACAGTTTTAACAACAACTGGTGAAGGCACTCGGGTCACGACTACTTCATCAACTACTGAACCATGCTACGACAGCAGCAAAGGTCACTTTGCAGACGTTTTCTAAAAAATATGTGCAAGCTAAAGTAGCATGATGCAATGTCTATGACAAATAACAAGCTATAGAAATTGGCAGTAATCCTGAAGAAATTTCAGAAAGTCCTTTTCCACAAAACGTTTTCAAGTTACTCTAAATTAAACTGTGCATTTGCAGATGCACCACTTCACTGCGAGTCAAAGCAGTACTTGTCAAATGTGAGCTCCCTATGAAAATACTGCCCTGATGTTTTACAGGCACATCTTTTTGAACACAATACCACATATATGCAAACACAGCCATAATGTTGTTTTGCCTTTGGAATGGCAACTCTAGCAATGACAGAAATGGAAGGAATTCAGGTGGTAACATGTTCATGAGCAAATGTTTAGAGGGCTCTCACCTGCACTTTCCATTGGCAAATTATTTTCAGAAATCTCCCCAGTCACCAGCCAAAAAGACAGTGCCCAAATTTTATACCCTCCCCAGGAACATCGAATATACTGTATTAGAAAATCTGAAGCCAAACTGCCCTATACATGAATGATTTAGAATGCTTCTGTCATACTTGCAATACATCAATTCAACCAACAAGGTATTCAATTGCTGTACACATCTTTATTACGCATATAGACAAAGTATACATCCCATTCTTTAAATTGGTCTAGCCAGGAATGACCCAGGAATACAAAGCATCTACGGTAGCTCTACGCCACCTGGACATCTGTCACAACCAATTACAAAAGCCTAAACAACCCAAATCTTGTTCCTTCCTTTGTTCACTGATGGTGGTCATGGTCCTATGAACTATACGTTTAGTGCAATTAGCATTCTTTGGGAACTTTACTCTCTTTGCATTATGTTTGTATCTAATCACACATCACAACTTGGGCCACGACTGGGTCTGTGCCCAAATAAACAACTTGGACCACTGAGTATGTGCAACTAGGTATGTGCCCATTCTTGGTCAATCATATGCCACACTCCTTAAAAAATTTTTTTAAAATTGATCCGTTACTGGGCGGAATTGAACCCACATCACACAGGTTTCCCAAGCACAGCAGCGCAACGCTTCAGCGTGCTGCGCCACGAATGCGCTCGGGCAGCGAGGGACCAGTTCTCAATGTTCACATGCACCGTCATGCCACGTATCTCGGAGGCCACGCGCAAACTTAGCGGAAGTGGCGCTAGATAGTGCAGCATGTCCAGAGTGAAGCATGAGAAAGGTGGCCGGCTCCTGTACACCGTCTCATACGCGACTCGTTCCGGCAGTGGCAACAAGTTGTGTCACAACATTCCTACACTGCTAATTGCATTAATGTCTACATTCATGCGAGAAGGATTCTGCCAGAATTTTTTCTTTTACAAGCAGTAAGGATGTTGGAATGGGCACTGAAAAATATCAGTCCATGAACACTATGTATAAGGGATGTGGAAAATGTTTAAATTATAACTTTGTGTATACATACTGCACAGTGGTAGCAGTGTCTTGTGCATCCTGTTGAACTTTATAGTCAAGATAGTGTAAGCAAAAGGTGTGTGAACCCATTGCACTGCTGCTAGTAAATGCGACAAGGCTATCAAAAGTGATAGCGAAGCAGAGAGAAACACAGCAGTGCAGAGGTCAACGTAATGCTAAAAGGAGAGAGCAGTGTCTCGTGATACAGGATGAATAGAAATGCAAACCGCATAGAAGGGGCCTGCAATCTTGTCCCAAGTGATTTTATGAGTGCTATGTATGACGGCAATCATTTCAATGTTCATCAGAACAGGTGAATATGGCTTTAGGGCCTTGGAGGGAGTTTAAGGCCAGCTAGTGCCTGCCCTTTATTTGCAGATACACCAGAAGGGGTCCCATAGTTTTAAATGCGTAAGCATTTCTATGCTTACCCAATGAGAAAACCTGTCCGCCCATCCATCTTTCACATAAGATGATCGCTTTCAAGATAGGGCCCGCCGCAGCGAGCAAATTCACCTTCATGCTGCCTCTCGCTTCAACGCAAACGAAGTAGCGAGAACGCAGCGCTCACGAAGCTATCAGCACTTGGCGCACTCGGTCCCCATCGCAGATCGCTTTCAAGATAGGGCCCGCATGGCCGTGCCAAAGGCAGCCGCCACCAGAGTACGGTTGATCACGGTTGATAATGGTTCGCATCGAGAGGAGGCAGCGTCATTGACCACATCTACGTAAGAGGTTTACCAAATGTGACGCAGTTCAATTACGTCACGTACTACAGTACGCATCAGCCAGTGCTCATCCTTCACGAAGCATGAGTGAACATTGCTACTACTCGCCTCTTATTCGTTGTCTCATGCTGGTCTCGGTTAGCATTTCAGTATTGCAACCGCGGTTCTCCATTTCACAATTATTTCGCAGTGTTTCTCGCAGTTATACTAAACACAGCAGCATACGACGACGAAACAGCAGATGATTAGTAGCAAATGCTTGCACATTATTTAGATAACTACCACAGGAGATTCTGCGTGTAATTTTTTTTTGTTCTTATTTGTATTGCTGATGCAATTCTCTCCATTTTTTCATCATATTCAGTAATCATTACATATGGCCATGAGGATCGCTCAGCATAGTTTACTTCACGTACTTTTACTATGGTTTATGTAGTTACACGGTCTACATTTAGTCTTCACATGCAACAGCATGATTACCTCCATGAGACTTGCATGAAGCATTGTTTTGTTTGGGTAACGGTTATTGTCATACTTGCTTTTGTTTTATTAAAGGAAGGAAAGTAATTTGGCTAAGTGAAAAAATTATTCCTGATGTGACACGCTTGAGCAATTTTTTTCTTGCATCATTGAACTACAGTGGAATCTCGATGATACGATCACGGCTAATACGAATTTCTGGATGATACAAATTTTTCTGTGGTCCCGGCCGAGCCCCATTACTTTGCAACGTGCTAGAGAACGGTTGTTACGAATCGATTTTCGACCCGCGTCGGTTGATACAAATAAACGCCGCCCCACCGCCGCCGCGACGGCCGCGAAAGAGAACAGCGCGCAGTTACGCGCTTTCTCCCTTTTTCTTTTGGTGCGGAGGCGCGGACGCAGCACCGGACAGCGCGGAGCCCGCGACTGGGCGCGAAGTTTGAAGCGGTGGCGCTTTTGTTGCTTTTGTGCTTTTCCCCCACACAGGCGTGGGGAAGCGAGCGAAGGTTCGTGCGGTCTATCGCTTCAACGGAAACTGAGCGGCGTAAACACAGCGCATACAAAGGTCAGAGCCGTGTGGAGATCGCTTTCAAGATACGGTGCGCGCGACAACACCGATAGCCGGCACAGGCGCGAACGCATTTGTTGGCAGAGTAGAAGCTGCCCCCCCCCCCCACCCTCCTGCGCTGCCTTCCCGCTTTGCTCCTTTTCGCGTGGAAGATTGCATCGCCAGTTCCACTGGCGCCGGGTTGCAAGATACGCATTTGGTGCCGCAGCGCAACGTTGCCCCCCCCCCCCCCCTCCCTCCTTCTTATACCCCACGGCCTTTCGCGCGACGCAAGTCGCGTTTGCTCTACGCTGTGCGTTCGCTCTCCGCAAAGGCGCGCGTCCCCCGCGCGCGCGCTTTCACTCGCACATACGGCGCGCGGCAACGATTTTATCGCCCTTGGACTGTTGCTCCAAGTCTCAAGCTCCTCCTCCCCATCGCCCTCGTTGATCTCCTCTCCCATCGGTGGGCACACCTCGTTGAGAAGCGTGCTCGCTACCGCCCTTGTTGGCGAGATTTTCCCGCGGAAGCCGCATTATAACCGGTATTTCGTCTCACGCAGCTGCAATGTAAGCGGTATGCGTATACATGGAGTTCTATGGGAGGGTAAATGGAAGTCGGAAAAGGCCGCGTTGTAGCCAGTTCTGCACTATAAACGGTTGCGTTATAAGTGGTCTATACTGTAAATGCTTTTTACATAGGTGTGCCTGAGTGAGTTCACCTCCAACTCTTTAATTTAGCTAGTTTTAATTGTGTTTCGATGATACGAATTTCGGCTAATACGAATATTTTGCGTGATCCCGTGAGATTCATATCATCGAGATTCTACTGTATTGCCATGATGTACGTATATGGTCTAGAGTATTACTGGATAAGTAAGCATCAACGGGACACAAATGGAAAAGACGCACTTACAAGCACTAAATGCACTTGTGTGTGTATGCTTTTTTTTTTTTCTGTCCATATCCAGTTCACGCTTATTTGTTCTTCCTTACGGATACCAAAGTACCAAAACTGCCACCCTCGTGAATTTTTATTGAAGCTAGAAATGCAACACACCTGTGTCAAATATAAAAAGATGGACACCCCTCTGGATTGCCTAACAGCATTCTTATAATGCATGCAGCTCTTAGGACACTGCAAAATGGCATGACGCACACCGCAGCACCGCACACATAGCCATTCAACAAGTAACCAGAGGTCACTTTGATCTACTACATGAATGACTAGTTGTGACACTTCTGTGCATCAAATAAGTTGGTTTCATACCTATGGTGTTTCATCATTGTTCAGCTGGCATTGTTGGTGCACAGTAATGAGTATGATAGTCACAGGGCAACCAATGCTTTGTGTGCTATCAGGTTATGTAGTAGCCAGTGCACAGAGCCATGTTTTCACTGCAGCACTGCACATATTCACAAAGTAATTATTTGGTTTATCAGTCATGCTTGGAGCGCACTTACATGTACTCTTGCACATGCTCGCACCAGCGTCAGTGGCGCTGCTGAGACGGCATGAACGCTGAAGAGGGCATTTCTGGAGTATTGCTGAGTGCTCCTGTTTGTCCATTTGAAAGCAAAACATCTGTTGTCATAACTGCACCAGAAGGCACGTGATCTTAAACACAGCAACACAACCTGCTGGTGTTTTCATGCCAGGTTGCATTTCTACACGGCAGATTCTTGTCCTCAAGACTGGTATGCACTTTAGATAAGTTCAACTGCACTCCAGCTTAGTGTTGCTGGCCATCAATGACTGCTTCGTCCCATGGGCCATGGATACTCCTGCAGAGAAAAAGCACCAGCTATGTCTAAGCATAACTACAAAGGCAATAAGGTCTACTGCATACACTCCCAGGAGTGCCATTAAAGGGGCCCTGAAACACTTTTCTAACTAATTCTAGAATGACATCACTATTAAATTATGTCACCTCACGAATCTCCTGACCCGAATCCTTCAAGCACAAATGAAGTTAGACATAGTTATTGGACTGATCAGCAGCTTTCTGTTTTTTTGTTTTTTTTTTCCATTTCTACTAGTGCATTGGAAGCTACACAAGGGTGATGGCAAGGCGCTGCAAGGGAGCAACGCGAGATCACTCGTGGTGGCACCTCGTGGCAGTCGTGGTATCTAGTAGGTGTGTTGAAAAAGTATCAAACCTTTGGTCAGCGGAAATACATTTATTGATTAGAAGGTACAAAACCCTAATCCCCTTTAAAATAGTCTCCTTGGTAAAGCACACACTTCTCCCAGCGCTCCTGCCATTGTTGAAAACACTTCTGGAACACGTGTCTTTTAGAATGGTGATCAGGCGGGCCGTTGCATTCCGCATTATGTCTTTTCTTGACTCAAATCGGGTTCCTTTCAGCGGCATTTTCAGCTTGGGAAATAGCCAAAAGTCACATGGAGCCATGTTAGGGGAGTAGGGAGCCTGACGAACCACATGAGTGTTGTGTTTGGCGAAGAAAGTCTGAAACATACGCGTAAAATGGGCGGGTGCATTATCATGATGGAGCTGCCAAGTTTTTGCTGCCTGCAGATTCAGCCGTTTGCGCCACACAGCATCATGAAGGCGATGAAGGACTTCCTCGTAGTATTCCTTTGTGATGGTTTGGCCTTGTGGCGCGTACTCATGATGCACCACCCCACAGGAGTTCAACAAAATGGTCAACATGACCGTGCCATCGCTGCAGACCTGCTGTGCATTTTTTGGCCTCGGGGATGTCGGATGTTTCCATTTTGACAACTGCATCTTGGTTTCTGGGTCGTACCCATAAACCCTTGACTCATCGGCTGTGATCACGGAGTTCAGAAAGTCGGGGTTACTGTTCGCATTGTCCAGCAGGTCCTGTGCAATTTCCAGATGGAGTTGGTTCTGCTCCATTGTTAGCAGTTTCGGCATGAATTTCACGGACACTCTCCTCATGCCCAAAACCTTGGTCAAAATTGAATGTACTGATCCAATGCTTACTCCTATCTCGTTAACAAGTTCTCGGACTGTGATGCGACGGTCCTCCATGACCAAAGTCCGCACTTGCTCAATGACATTCTCATTTCGGCTTCTTGAAGGTCTGAACGTGGTTCGCTGTCCACTGATTCACTCCTTTACCCGTGAGGTGCTCATGGCATCGTCCCTGAAAGCCTGTTGAATCTCGCAAATGGTTTCCACCTGGGTATCGCCAAGCTTTTGGCAAAATTTGATGCAATATCATTGCTCATGTTGTTCCGTCATTTTACAACTTACTGGAATCCGACAAGCGCTCACTACACGTCGCCAATCATAGGCTGACTACCACTGGTGCAACTGACGCTTTCTGCGGGCGGAAGAAAATTCACGCAGGCGCATGAATGTCCCCTTCATACCTCCGCTGAAGGAAGCCTCCCGCACTTCATAGGCTTACATGGGAAAGAAGGCTCAATACTTTTTGAACACACCTCGTACGCTACGCTTTTCATCTCGGAGGCCACATGCAGCAACGTGCAACTATCATGTTTAGACCGGCAGTGCAAAGATGAAATGTTTTTTCTGCCTTTTTGAGATTGAATACATATATAGCTCAAATGAGCAATAATTGTATTACTGAGAATGTTCTCGCTATCACGAAATCACCCAATAGCTGTTGTGGGTCCCGCTGCTTGCAATGATGCAGCATGACGTTAAGGCAAACAATTTTTCTCTGCTTCTGACATGAGATTGTAAATTTCCTGCTGCATGCAGTGAAATAACATTTGGCCCACATGTTCGCAGGAGCCTCATTAACAGATTGGCAACGTTGTTTTATTTTTTTTTGCTATCTTCAAAAAGTGTTTCAGGGCTGATGACTGATCATGCTGTAACTATTGCCTTCTCTTGAAATGCCAGATCTTTCAGCAAAGCTGCAAGCACTCCCCTGAAAACACATCTTTTTTTTTCTTTAACTTTCCAATTACTGGCAGAGTTACACAGGAATGAGCAGTTCCTTACATTTCTTTTTTTCCCCTAAACCTGTAGCTCTGTTTAAAGAATCTCAGAGTGCTGTACCATCCACTGTGGGCTGCATCACTACGCAGCATTTTTTCGTTCATGTGGGTATGACAAATGTGTTAACAACAATGATGGCTTTTTGTACACTAAATTGAGCTATAGTTATTTTAGGTTCACTTGGCTTCAGATTTTGAGTGCAGCACATGACGTGACCCATTAAGTTAAAAAAGAAGAGCCTTACTGTCTGTACTGGTGGCAGTAAACAAAGTGCCCTGGAAGAACCAGGCCTACAGCCAGCAAGGCTAAAGCCAGCGCTGCAGCCAAGGGAGGACTTAGCTGCCAGCAGCTTGTCAATGCCAGTATTCCATGAATCAGTGTCAGTGCCACCTGTAGCCTAGGCCAGCGATCCTGCAGTTAAATGTGGGAAGGCAAGCAAAATACCTTGAAAAAGCATACAAATTTCATTAGAAGATTTTTTACGTGCTTGCTGCAGGAGCTGTGAATACTACACGAGGAGGAGGAGGAGGAGGAGGAATAAACGTTTATTATAAAACTAGCACTTTATGAATACTGGGCCTAAGCCACCCATGAGGGGACGTAGAGGGCTTGCATCGCCGCCACCTCACGGGCGTGCTGGGTCGCCCAGGTTTGGTCGTTGAGGGCGGAAGCTCCGCAGAGCCTCACGCAACCTCGACGAGAGGGTCGTGGTGTTAATGTGTGTGTACTGTGCTGGGCACTCCCACAGCATATGCGGAAGCGTAGCCGGGTGAGTGCCACAGCACACGAGAAATTTTTTTTCCTTAGGTCAACAATGCAAAATGCAAATATATTGAATTTTAGTTGTTTTATACAGCAGTAATTAATGTCCTGCTGTCTAAATTACTATGAAAAAATAAAGATAAAGTAGTTACCCTTCAGCATTTTATAACACTCTTTCATGGACTGTTGTGCTATGAATTCAAGCTGTCCGTGAATGTTTCCTCGGTAAGCCAGAATTCAACAAACAGAACTAGCTCATTCTTTGCCTCTTACACCATGCAAGCAATTAACTTTCAGAACTGGAATTTTATAATTGGGAATAAATATAAATTGATCTTATTTTTCAAATTTTAACCTACCCATTAAGGTTAATGAAGTTGGATATTCTAAACAGAACAAATGCACCAACCATGGCTGAGGCTGGACAAAACAAAATTTCTAAGACATTCTACACAAAATTCAGGTAGTGGTAGCACGTACAAAGATCCTCTCTGGGGTTTTACGTGCCAAAGCCAGTTCTGATTATGAGCAAGCCGTAGTGGAGGGCTCCGGATTAACTTTGACCACCTGGGGTTCCTTAACGTGCACTACAACGCAAGCACACGGACGTTTTTGCATTTCGCCTCCATCGGAATACGGCCGCCGGGGCTGGGATTCGATCCCGCGACCTCGTGCTCAGCAGCGCAACACCTTAGCTAGCTGAGCCACCTCAAACAGGCAGTTTAACTAACACTTATAGAATGCAATTTTCCTGTGTGCTTCATAAAAGAGGCACATGAACACAGCAAAGACATACATGGAAAAACTTGTGTACGTGTTAAAACTTAAAACATACAAAAAGCAACTATTTAAAAACAATTCAGCTCAGAATTTCACCACTCCAAGGCAAGTCACAGGTCTCATTGCAGTTCAAGGGACCACTGAAAAAACAAATACAGTAAAAGCTCGATGATACGAATCTCACGGGGTCACGAAAAATATTCGTATTAGCCGAAATTCGTATCATCAAAACAATTAAAACTACTGTCGAATCTCGATAATTCGAACTCGAAGGGGCCCGAAAATTTGTTCGAATTAAAAGAACGTATTTTTGAAGTATTCGTGCACCATAGCACGATGCACGAACGGTGCGAGTCGTGAAATATCGCGGCGCGCAAGCGCATAGCAAGCACGGGCCACGAAACTGCCCACACCGGCTAACGGTCGCTTCCCGATAACGACGGAAAACGAAGCTTCAGGGAGCGAGCGGGCGGCGCCGGCACACGGGTGCGCGCGGAGACCGTCGAAGGTGAGGGAGGAGGGCGGCAGGGAAGCGGATTTGGCCGCGTCAACTCCGCCGCTTCGGTGGCTCCCCTCGCCCTCCCTCTCAACTCCCTCGTAGCTCTCTCACCTTCGACTCCGTGCGCACATCTCCGTGCGCGCCCGCCGCCGTGCTGGCGCCAGCTTATTTTAGCCGCCCCCTGAAGTTTCGTTTTCTGCCGTTATCGGGAAGCGAGCGTTTGCGGGCGTGGCAGTTTCGTTGGCCCGACTGTGCCTCCGCCGCTGCTTCCCTGTGCGCTGCTGCCGCTGCCGCAGCGTGCAAGGTCAACATGTGACTAGAAAATAGAGGAAAAGGGTTCACTGCCATTTTATCCGCGTGGCTGAGACGAGACGTCGGCACTAGTGTGTGCTAGAATACGGTTGTCTAGAACACTCTAGTCGGCACGTACACGCTTGTTGCAGAAACGCGATGCAGAAACGCCGACCTTGCAATTTGAGAGAGGGGGAAATTTCCGCCGCGGGTTCTTTTTTTTTTTTTTCCCCGTTCCTTCGCGCGCGGCATTGAAGGATCTCTCCTGAGCTTTTTGCTCTATGGCGGTGTCGGAGCAATGCCGGTCGGAGGCGCCGCCGCGTTATTTGGCGCGCTGCTAAGAGCATTGTCGGTGCGCGGTATGTTCGAAATAAGCGTGTTCGAATTAACGAGATTCGACTGTAGCTAAATTAAAGAGTCAGAGGTGAACTCACTCAGGCACATGTACGTAAAAAGCATTTATTTCTTGAAGCGCCACCGCTTCAAACTGTCCGGTGCCGCGCCTCCGCACCAAAAGAGAAGGAGAGAAAGCGCGTGACTGCGCACTGTTCTCTTTCGCGGCCGTCGGTGGGGCAGCGTTTATTCGTATCAAC
The DNA here is from genome assembly GCF_013339745.2 of Dermacentor silvarum. Lineage (NCBI taxonomy): Eukaryota > Metazoa > Arthropoda > Arachnida > Ixodida > Ixodidae > Dermacentor > Dermacentor silvarum. Next base: position 95,053,358 of record NC_051154.1, on the reverse strand, counting down.
CGACGCAGGCTGAAAATCGATTCGTAACAACCGTTCTCTAGCACGTTACAAAGTAATGGGGCTCGGCCGGGACCACGGAAAAAGCGTATCATCCGGAAATTCGTATTAGCCGTGATCGTATCATCGAGCTTTTACTGTATAAAAATTTTGTTCCTTTTGATACTCTGAATCCTGTCTGCTTGTCACGGTGTAATAGCAAGTAGAAGAGGCCTCTTACTTGACACTTGATTCCCGATTCACTGCAGTTGCATGGTGGATTTCTTTCTTTCTTTTTTTTTTTTTTTTTTTTGCTGCAGGTGCCTTATTTCCTATTGTTTAATAAAATGATTCGGGGCCTTGCGTTTATAGCTCACCATGCACCACAACACTACCATTTAGCGCAGTTAACAGACAAAACTTGTGTAGTACATACCCCTTCTACCTTGACGCTTCCTCAAGAACAATGGCTGTTTCATCGTGATGCCTGTAAGACATCACCAATGCAAGCAAGCAGACATATCTAAAGGTCTTCGAGAGTGTCTGTACAAGGCTTACCTGCACCCAGGAGGCCAACAAAGGAGCCAGCAGAAAAAGGGCAACTGCCAGGGAAGAGAGGGCAAGCACAGGGCCACTGCCAGTAAGCCGTGAGGCAAGGCACACGGCACCAAAGAGAGCACCATTTAGCGATATAGCAGCCCATGGTCCACTGCACCAAAAAAACAACACTGTGTTCTTTAAGTGCACTAGTGGAGCAACACAATCTCAAAAACAGTGCCACAAGAGAAGACAAACAATAAGAGTCATCACAAATATTAGCATTTTGAATAATGTCTGCATCTGCACCAATGCATCTACTTTTGTGCAACACGTTGTTTACACACAAACATTGCATGCACTGCTTAATGGGTAGAAATGTAGGCTTAAGAACTAGTTTCAGCTAGTTTCAACTAGCATGGCCTAGCCGGTACCAGCTATTCTTGTGCTGTCAAAGCATGTAACTCCTACTTGCTTTATGGCATACAAAAAGGCAATAGTATGCTACTGTGCTGGTGATTATGTCTACAAACAAAAGCTCTTGATTGACATGGTCAAAAGTGCTTAATTCACCTTGCTTTGGCACCTGCCACCTAAGTGAATGTCATTTCGCATCTACCGTCACTGTCACAAGTGGCAGCGATTAATCTCTTAAAGGCTAGTTAACACGTGTAGTCAAAGCTCAGTTAATCATCCTTAATTCAAAACTTACTATGCAGCAGGACCTTTTGTGCTTCTGTCTCACTTCTGTGGATAACTACCATATAATGCCACATATAAGTTAACCTTCCGCCTTTTTTGTACACAAAATTTGCAGTGCTTGTAGGTGCAGCCATCTTTAGTCGAGGACTGTGGGAACTGGTGGAATTGACAGCCGAGATAGCTCTCAGTCTTTTCCTCTCACATGCTTTCTGCCAGTGTTCGCTCATCATAGTGTTGTCATCAGCTGCCCCATCATCAAACCGGCAGTCCCTACATGGGCCTCGCCGACAGCTTGTGATATAGTACACTTGCTCTAAATGAGCAAGAGCAAAAAAATTCTGAACTATAAAAAAATGAGTGTCTTGTGTTGGGACGTTGACCTGTTATGAAGTCGAACTATACGTGGAGTCTGTCCATGGCATGCATGGTGGCATGCATGTAGAACCCATGTTATGGCAGATGGAAGGGAGAGGTGTTAGTACTGCACAGCTTCTGCAACATAGAGACAGCATGTTGGTATTTCATGACAGTGATGGATGGCATGTTTATCAATACAGAGACCTACTGCCGTTGGCTGTGCACAAAAGGGTTTGTTGCTTGCATTTGTCATGAGCCAAGAAAGAAGCAGGGAGAAGAAGAAAAAGAAGATTTGAAGAGGACAATACAGGACGAGGAGGCTGCAGAAGAGATAAATAAAAAAAAAGAGAAAATAAGGAAGTGTCCGAATAAAAAGAATGGAATATATGATAGAAGAAGTGCAAAAATGCACACAGAGCTACGTGGCCAAGGCAGAGAAGGGACACATAGCAGAAGAGAGGAGTTCAGCGACGCTCTGGGACGACGGGGGAAGAAGGAGCTGGAGGCTGGACAGCATAGGTGGATCGCGTAAATGGTGGCAACCGAGTGGAAGCTGTTCTTCAGCTGCCGCGGCCATGGCCAGCAAGCTGAGTGGGCACCCCACCGGAGGCCGCAGCTACGATCAGCAGGGTAGCAGAGTCGACCAGGCGATCCAGGCGCTTCGGGCACCCCACTGCCCTGACCGTCTGACCAGGTCAACCATGAACCGAACGTCGGACACAGCGATTTCGGATCCTTGATTCGTGCCGTGATTCGGGCCTATCAATGTGTCGTCGGAAGCAGCGACGACTAGGCGACGCGGCCACGTCGGTGGACTTGATGTAAATATTTTGATCATTATAATACATCGTGTGTAAGGACTTCAGAGAATATCTTCAATTAACTCGCTCTGTGGATAGTTTGCCGTGTGTTAGGGTTTTTCTATTGGGTTTGTAACGCGTGCATTGTTGATATATATGTTTTTCTTTTATACTCATGTCCCATAAAGGCTTATCATGGTTCAAAAGTTCCTTGCATCTTGATTAACATCTTAAGACCTTGACAGCATTGCAAGCATCATTCTGACAGCCTGTTTCTCTTTTGTATTTTGCCCGGAAAAGTAATACCATGAGTCACAGCTGCCGTGATTGGAAAGCTAGAGAGGCTGAGCCCTATAAAGGCCTTCATTTTCTTACACATGATGATGACAAAACATCACCAGGCACCTGACAGAATTCTATTCCACAAGTTCACCATCAGCTGTTTACTTCCTACTTGTTTTTGTATTTCAGTTGGAAATGCAAATTTTCAGGTTTTCTCTCGCTGCTGCTCACTCTGGCACAGCAAAGTACACATAAGGTCTGATAAGCTCACATCATTTTTTGGCTGAGGGCAGCCAAGGTAAAATATCATGTGGATTTTTCAGTTTGTCCCTTGATCTGCAGTTTCTCACTCCTTAATTTCGGGATGCTTTGCTATTTTTACCTAGTATATGTGCTTTCCTAACAACTTTTTGAGTTGCAAGCTACTATGGTACAGCATTATTGTGCTGCTTCAATCTATCTGCACTTTATTCAGCACTGAGTTTATCAAAATTGCTTGATCTAAAAATTGGCATAGCAGCAATTTCGCAATGGATTAACAGTTTGATGTGCGCGAATTCTTACCACTCACTTTATCTGGGAAAATACTGCTTTTCACAATATTTAATACATTACTAAAGTCTTGGCAGCACATGATTTTTAACTAAGCTGTTTGTTGCCAATATAATGATTTGCTCTACTAAACTATGTTTACTCTTTTTTGAACTCTATCACATATACGCTGTTTGGATCTGGTATCTGAAAATAAAAGATACACAGAAAATCTGTGTCAACTTGCAGGAACCATTGGAATGGTAAGACCTTTCTATCTTAAATGATGCATTGGCATTCAGTGAAATCTCAGCTGCATAAACTACTAAAATACAAGAAGCAAATGACAGTGCACTTGCGATATGCCTGTCACAGGGAAACTTTCAAGCTTGTCCATGCAGATCAGGTGCTGTTACACATTATTTTTAAGTGCACTTTGATTATACACACTGCGCTCACGTTTGCTACTTTAATTTTTTTATGAGGTGAATTCATATCAGCTTCTATGAGGATGAACATTTCCCATGTTAGGGCAGTGTCAGTTATTCAACATTTCCTAAAGAGTTGTGCTCCTGCTGTACCGATGCAGCAGCATTTATTTAAAAATTTTCTTGTGCCCCACCAAGAAGTGCCAATGACTTACATGGTGACAGTTAAGCTCTTGGAGAACATATCTTTCTCAGTGTTGGCGAGATGTTATTGGCAGGGGTATAAGTCATGTGGTGAACATGTCCGACAGTAGCTCAGCTTGCAATGTTACACTGACAGGAACACAATGTGCACTATGCGAACTTGCGGTGCCCTGAAAGCATGCTACAGAGGAACAAAATTGCCACAGTGGAGGTTAGCACAAGGAAGAGCATATATCTTGGCAATCTTAGTCTCAACATTGAGTATGTGTCAGCAGCAGCACAACAGCAGCATAATGCATATCCCTTCTCCAGCAAACAATTCGTACACCTGCCCTTCTAGCAACCATACCTGTGCAGAATTGGCATTGCATTCGGATGTTGAAGTTAAAACTTCAGCATCTGCCTTGGGCCAAAGTTGGCTCTTGAGTTGGTTTGTAGTCAATTTTCTAGCTAAAGATGCAGGGGCACCACCTAGTTAATGCAATCAGTTTCTCACAAGGCCTGCAATGTTTTGAAAATGTATCAAATGCACCTAACAACGAAAATGCCTCACTCAACATGCTCAGCTTTACTTAAACAGAAGACCGCATTTTTCTCTGAAGTATTAAGCAATGTCGCAGTGGAAGGATCCTTTGACGCCTTGGAAAACTTTGATCGGCATGTAAGGTGGTGAAACACAATACTTGGGCAATGTGGGCAAGGACACCAATTGACATGGCTAAAGTGGTGTTCAGGAAATGATCCATTTCGACAAGCCAGAGCCGGCCACTGTGAGAAACAACAAAGCTGATGAGCTCAAGTATTTTGCAGCAGGTAGTAACAGTGGCTCTGACTTTGACATGGGAAATAAATTAGTCATAACATGTGTTTTCAAAATTAGCCCTTTATTTCTAGGGGTTCACTTTCTTCACTTCTAGGGGTTCACTTTCTAGGGGGAATGGGGGGCAGCGTCTTATATGCATAGTTGGCTTATACACAACAGTATACAGTATGCATGTTTCAGCTCAATTTACTAAAGCAATTTGCTCTGCAAAGCTTTCACAACACATTGAATACACACATAAACAAGCACAAGCTTTACAAGAAAAAAACTGTAATGTGAAAACTTATACAGGTCTCGTCACTTGCAGCAAGCAAGATGTATGAATGTGCTACATACATCGAAAGAATGTAAACTACATGAAAAATCATTTTTACATGCACAAATCACTCTTGATTTAAAAAATACTAGGGTTTAGCTCATTTGCATAGAGATAATATACAGTGTAGACCGCTTATAACGTAAGTCGCCGGAGTCGCAAATATCTGCACTATAAGCGGTACCGCACTATAACCAAAACGATTTTCAAGCCCTGCACGTATGCAAAACATAGACCAAGCATGTAGACACGCTTTGTACTATCGCGCGCACATCGTGATTACATTTTCGCCAGTGAGCTGGCGAAAACATAATCACGATGTGCTGGTGCTCTTCAAGTTCGACAGCTTTGCACCGAGTCAAAACAAAACAACTGTTTGCCGCAACTGCTGCGGAAACAACCGTGACCATTATCAACACGATTATGAACGGCGACTTTGCTGTGCTGAAGGCATGTGCCCGACGCACGCACCAAGTCTGGACGAATGAACTACCATTCGCTGCAACAATTGCAGTCGAAACCGCGGTCGCTATCAATGCGATCATCGATGGCGACTACGCAGTTTTTTAGGCAAGCAGCCGACGCGCGTACCAAGCAAAAACGTAACTACTGTTCGCCGCAACCGCTGCGGAGAAAACCACGGCCGCTATCGATGCGATCATGTGACGACTAAGCAGTTACGAAAGCCCGCGGCCAACGTGGTGTTATGCGCAGCGGTAAACACAAGAATACAGGCTTTAAAGACACAAATAGGCTCAAAGTGTTCCGGCGTTGCTGTCATTCACGTATGATTTCAATTGATGGCTGTGGCGATGCGGACTCCACTGCTTCGTTTCGATTGGACGCTAGCGCCATTCTTGCTCTTTTGCGTCGCACATTTGCGGCGCTCCCCGCTCACCGAGCTCCAAAAGTAGTCCGAATTAACCGATGTGCGGCCAAATAAGTCCGAATTAACGAGAGCTTGATTCCATTGAATAATGCATACGCCGGCAGGGAGCACGTACCTTGTTCAGAAGCGTGCTCGCTGCCGCCCTTGTCGGCGAAATTTTCCCGCGGAAGCCGCATTATAACCGGTATTTCGTCTCATGTGGCTGCACTGTAAGTGGTATGCGTATACATGGAGTTCTATGGGAGGGTAAATGGGAGTCGGAAAAGGCTGCGTTGTAGCCAGTTCTACACTATAAACGGTTACGTTATAAGTGGTCTATAGAGTAGTGTGTGTATTTTCATCATATAATACAAATGAACTCACTCATCAGAAGCTGGTTCTTGAGCTTCTGCTGTGCAAACTCCTTGCGTCCTGCAAGAAATGGGCATCTGCATTTACTATAGCAGCTTGCAAATGCACAAGGGCTAATACTCTACAATAAGCTCTTGAAGCAAACTTACAATGAAAACAGTCAATTTCTCAAATCGTATGCTTTAACAATTGTTGGCATGTAACTGGCACAGCTGACATACATGCTTGCACAAATACTCTTGTACTTTCCAGTTGCAGCCCGTTCAACATTTCTATTCGAATAATATGACTCCATCAAAAACTTAAGCTTTGCAATGCTAGCTAACATCAGAAATTGAGGCACCTTCTAGCATTTGCAATAAAACTAAGTCAGCAGGCAACCAATATGGTTTTCATATGCTGAAACAACTAAATTGTGAAGTGCATGACAAAGAAAATAAAAAAAGAGGCTAAACAAAACAACACAACTACAATTAATGTAATAACAATTAATATAAATGACTTTCTATTCCAGAAAGTGGATGGGAAAACAATGCCACGGTAGCTCAATGGTAAGAGCATGCCACGCGGAATGCGAAGACGTGGGATTGTTCCCCACCTGCGGCCAGTTGTTTTTTTCATCCATTTTCATTTCCATTAATTTATCATTTCTTTAACTCAATTAGTAAGTACAAGTAATTTCCCCTATGTTGTCCTTGGTGTCAGCGTTTGTTGGCTTCTTATGATATGATTAATAAAAATCGGGCCTCTCGGTTCCCTTTCTTCTCGTTAGTAAATTTGTGTTAGTACATCATTTTCAACACAGAGAATTAAGTTGCTGTACACTTCTTTATTTGCTGTTTCAGGCACATACAAATACTAACAAATAACAATCAATTAAATAAACCATTACATGGGCACAATAAAATTGTGCATATTCACACAACAATCACAAGAGGTGTAACTACACTCAGTTATTTCTGCACCGTTGCAGAAATAACTACGAGATCTGCATAAAATAGATCTGCCTTTACGATGTGTACGCAATACCTGTGCGCACAACATCAATGCAGTGCTAATTACAGCCAATGGGACCCACCTTGAACCAGGAGTATAGTCATGACAGGCCACATGTAGCAGCAGTGCCCCAGCAGCCATAGCATACACAGTGTCAGTGCTTATGGTCTCTGTCAGGGTACCCATAATAGGTGCCAAAGACGATCCAAATGCCACAAATATGGCTGCTCGGCGAAGGTCTTCCACCACTGCATTCATCATCATCATCATCAGCCTATATTTATGTCCACTGCAGGATGAAGGCCTCTCCCTACGATCTCCAATTACCCCAGTCTGGCGCTAGCTGATTCCAACTTGCGCCAGCACATTTTCTAACTTCATCACCCCACCTAGTTTTCTGCCGTCCTCGACTGCGCTACCCTTCTCTTGGTATCCATTCTGTAACTCTACTGGTCCACCGGTTATCCATCTTGCACATTACATGGCCTGCCCAGCTCCATTTTTTTTTTTTCTTAATGTCAACACAAAATAAATTCAGTTGAATAGGATGACTGCAGGTTTGAAAAGATGCATGTACAAAGGAATACTGCCACTGGGTATTAAACGTCTAAATAATAGAGAGGGCCCACACTTTTTAAATGCTGAACATCTGATTAAACAATGTGCCAAGACAGAACTATTACATTTCACTGCGTTAATTTGCATCTATATGCAACAAACTGAGAAAATCTACAGAGGGTCACAGCTAAGCTGCACCAAGTTTATGAAAAGAAAAAGAAGGAAAAATAAAGAATAGAGCTTCCATATAGATGGATCTACGTTGCAGTGCCAGTAGCCATGCCAACACCTCCTAGACAAGTTTGTATAGGAGGTGTTGGTCATGCCAAGAAGCTGTCAGTATTTAGAGTTTTTCTGTTAACTTTCTGAATATCCATTTGAGGACCAACACTTCAATTCCCATTTAGATAATATTTCAATCAAGCTTTAGGTTGCCTGCGAGAACATAATGTAAGTTGTCTCTTCAATTCTTTTTTCAATTCTTTTCTAGCTCACTTAAAAGAAAGCTTATAAAAGGGGAAAAATCCCACATGACAGCCAAAGGCAATGTAAAGCCTTCATAATAAATGCACAAGAAAATAAATTTTGAATGTTAATCATTAATAATGACTAATCAGAATACAAGATATACTATTATATTTTCTAACCATAACTGCTACCAGTCCACAGTTGGTTGCACCTGCATAGAGTGCTTTGGTTGGTTTATGTACTGGTACACTGTGTGAGAATGATAAGTCTAGGAACAGAAAAAAAAAGAAAGAAAGAAATAAGCAATGCACTATGCACGCCTATAGCACAGAAAGTTAATACACAGAAATGTCTTTGCATGAACTGGGGGCACAACCTGATTGAATGAGAGCCCAAGGATAACTGATATAACTAGGGGTGTGCAAACAGTATTTGAAACTTTCTAATTATGAGTCGAATATTGTCTTATTAGATTCAGTCCTCCAATCGAATAGTCACTACACGGAAATCAGAATATATTTCAAATACCTTTTGAATACTTTACGTCATCAATTTTACACAATCAAGCATGAAATTAAAGCAAAAATACAATAATTTTCATCCCATTCACAGCAGACATAAAGCACTAGAGCATGCTGCGTCACTCAGACTGCCAGACTTTTCCAGCTAAACAGGATCACCCGCAATAAATTTTGCTTAGTCACGGCATTCGGCAGTTGGTATTGTTTGGTACTATTTATAAATGCAGCACCTGTGTCCTTTCTTTGTACTAAATCAAAATGCCTTTCATCGCAGCATACTTTATGCAATATAGCTGCACCATCTCCCGCGATGATTCTAAGTAGAGAAAAATAGTTTTTTTTTCACTCGGCCATCACCACAGACGACACACTCATCTGGTTCGGTCGCGAAGATATGTGCAGTCAATAATTGGCCCACAATGTTACCTTTAAAAGCTTTATATGATAATGCATGACCTCATATGCTCCGAAGAGCCCAGAGTTTGCGAACAATCTGCTTATTTGTTTCTAATGCTGCTTTGTGCTTTTAATAAAATGTGCTTTATAATGAGCAATGTAATGACAAACTTTCCATTGTTGTGAACACCAGTATGTGAAAATTGCTGGTGAGAAGGCTGTACATTATTCGCAAACTATTAGAAAAATATTCAAAATGTGATTTGATTCACTTTGGTACTATTTCATTCATACTCAATTTTCTACTGGTATGATTCGATTCATATTTGATTTGGTCTCAAAAACTTGTATTCGCACACCACTAGATATAACGCAAATAGCATTACAACTGTAACACTCTTTTTTGTACTTCTGTGTGGTCAGACTTTTAAATGAAAACTCTTCTGATCTGACAACAAACACCACAAAGACATGCTTGGAGGTTTTTCAAAGGCCAATCTGTTCAAATACAAAATGCACATTGCAAAGAAAAAAAACTTACAGGACAGCATAAGCCTTTCTTACCTTCACCAGTTTTCCTTTCCTGCACAAATGCATACAGCAAGTATGTTGGCCAGCCAAGCAAGGCCAACCCAACAAAAAGTTCTGACGGATGCAGCAGGCCTCCCTGCAGGTGGCCAAACAGCACAGCAAACAGGACTGTGCTGCATTAAAATAACCCTCCTTGAGAACCACACACTGCAGTAAGAAATACTCTTTAAATAGTGCCAGCAATATTTTTTGAACATAGTAAATAAGCCTGCCTGGTTGCTAGACAGCACTGTCATGATGACTTGAGCCAAATGTTAATCCTACATTGCAACAGGGAGCCTACAGTTACACTGGAAAAAAAAAAAAAACAATTTCCAGCAATTTTTTTAAATCCTCGCTGCCTCAGTATGATCAAATTAAATATGATGGCTATAGGGACTGTGCAGCTGCAGGCTGATGCGAGATGGTGCAGTCAACAGAGCTACAAATGGTGGGAATTTCATTCCTGGCATATGAAGCCGAAAAAAAGTGCCAGGCACATATGATCATCGACTTCTGCAATGATTTTAGACAGTTAATTCCCTAAATAGCTTTTTGCACTTTAAACATTAAAAATGCTGCTATCCACATGACTGACCATGTGTTTACTCGAGGAAGGCATGTGAAAGAGGCATTAAATTTATTTAGGGTTCAGCATTTGCAGTTTAAACAGAAAACAAATTTTAATTTATGCCAAGTTATTTATTTATGCCGATAAACTTAACTTATTCTGAAAAAAAGGTAAGTGAAATAAGTTTACCAGAGAACTAAGACAGCAATTGGAACACAGCTGTGAGTGTGCACATACACTCCAACGGAAGGAGCCTAGCTAGGTCAGGGTCACGCTTCAGCCCTGTTGCCTAAGTAATCATTACTTTTTGAAGACAAGAGTTTTTTTAGCTCACTTCACACAGTTGAGGTGTATCTGGAATTTGGATTTCTTGTAACCACTTCCAGGGAAAAAATAACACTTTCACGCCTCTAGAGTGCTGTAGCGAGTCGCAAATGGTATAAAAATGTAGGTCTCAACGAGACAAGAAGCGAGAATAAGTTGCAGAGAAGGTAAAATTAACGATATGGGCATAATTTGAGCCAATGTAGTTGAAAATTAACCACATTGCACTAAATGCGTGTAATGGGTGCAACACCATAGATAAAGGCATTCTGAGGCAAAGCCGCCGCACGGCACACTTTTGGGAAATGGAGCTAATTTCCTTGGACTAAGCATGGCTCGCACGAGGCAATGGTATCTGGAAGACTGCTTTGCCAGTACCCATAAGAAGCGAGAATTAGTGGTAGAGTAGGTAAAATTAACGGTATCAGTGTAGCTGGTGCCAAATTAGTAAAAAATTAGACACATTTCATCATAGACTGCATTATTTTCAGAATCAGCCCACCTGTCCTCTTGGTCAAATAAAGAAAGGGTCAACCAAGGTTCAACATAATTGCACATAAAATACAATACCGTATGAATAAGATACCAGATGAGTGAATATTGAGCATGAAAAAGACACAGAATAGAGAGATATGATCAACATTAATCATAGTGTTATTTAAACCACCATGTACATCGACATTGTCTTCTTTAGTGTCAACACTTGGTTGACCTTTTATTTTTTGTTTGTGTACAAGCATCCACTCACATCTGGCCAAGACCACTGCAGTTTGCATTAGGTTCCATAGCAAACACACTGTGCATGAGAAGTTATAGTCAGAAATTGTGTAGTTAAAGGTGGAGCTGGGTCATAGACAAAAACAAAATTTTTTATCATTATAAGGTTGGTCTTATTGGATTTCTTGTATCATGCAAAGCCATTGAAACTGCTTAGTGAAATCCGAGAAACAAGTTTTCTGCAATATTTTTCAATAACGTTTAGTAAAGGGAACTTGCATAAAATATGATTTAAATGAGAGAAATAAAAATGGACCATACATTTGAAAAAAGCATGAAAAATTACATACGAGGTCTGTTAGAAAAGTATCCGACCTTATTATTTTTTTTTTGCGAACACCTGATGGAGATGAAACAAGTGCGCTTGCATCAGACGACCTTGAACCTTCGTGCGTGTGCGCAAATTTTTCCTGCCTGCCGATAGCGTCAGTCGCTGGGACGCAGCATTTGAGTGAGGTAGTGCGCAGTTCTCTCGTTGTTTTTTTTATTGCAAGGAAAATGGCGGAGCGACTGGAACAGCGCTACTGCATCAAATTTTGCCAGAAACTGGGTGACAGTCAAGTGGAAACCATTCGGAAGATTCAGACGGCTTTCGGTGACGATGCTATGACCAGCACACAGATTAAGGAGTGGTACAGTTAAACCTGGATATAACGAAATTGACAAATTCCCGAAAAACTTCGTTATAAAGAGGATTTTGGTATATGCAGGTTCGGCACGAAAATTTGAAAAAGAAACTCTTACTGTATTTACTCCATTCTAACGCGCCCTCAATTGTAACGCGCACCCGTTTTCCGTTTTCGTCAAAGCACTCATCCTTGGAATGTCACACCAGGTACCGGATACGTGTACGCGTGTCGTTTCGCACAAGCGCGCGGCATCGGAAACAAAGAGCGAGCGTCACGATGGCGTCGTAGCGTCGTATAGTGTTACAGTAGAACCCCGCTGTTACGTTCCGGGGGGCTGCGTTTTCCCTGCTGTTACGTCGTTTTCGGCCGGTCCCAGCACAGCTCCCATAGAACCCAATGCATTGGTAACCCCGCTGTTGCGTTGCAAACTGCCACCCCGTGCCGGCCCAAGCGGCCATTTTGACTTTTCATGTCGCTTGGCTTGGTGGCTTGACGATGGCATTGGCTGCCAAAAGTGCCGGGGGAAACAACTATGACGTATTTTCGGTTTCTGCCAGCAAAAGTATGGCTCTTGAGATCCGTAATTGCTATGTAAAGATGGTGTCTATGACGCATTGTGGCCCTAAAATTGGTTTTGGCTCATAGATATTCCGTATAAAGTCCAAGGGCGATAATAGCGCAGTCGCTGCGCGCCGTATGCTGTATGTGTGAGTGAAAACGTGCGAGGAGAGCCGACGACCGCGTCTAAATCTCGCGTGCGCAAGAAAAGCAGGGAGGAAGCGCGCCTTCTTCCGTTGCGCTCGAGGCACCGGCGAGGGAGCGAGGGGGATGGGATAGCGGGGCGGCGTTGTACTGTACTCTGGCATCAACTGCGTACTGCGCGGCGGCGCGCGGTCGCGCGGTCCGTATCTTGAAAGCGATCTGCATTGGGGCAGAGCCTAGCAGTGTAGGTGCGTCGGCGGCTCGTAGCTTTGTGCGTGCTGTGTGTTTTCGGCGCTCAGTTTGCGTTGAAGCGATAGACAACAGCACGAAGGTCACTTCACTCGCTTCTCCAGCGGCGCTTCCACACGCCGCCAGCGTTTGACAACGCGTGTCCACGCTCATCGAGTGTGATGTGTCACAGCGTGTACCAGCTAGCGCTTCGGCAACATCAACTGGAAAAGGAGAGAGTGCCGGCTTGGCGGGCTAGGCCAGCTGCAGCAAGCGGCAGGATCAGGTTTGAATGAAGGGAGGGGGAAAGGTCATGCCCGCGGCGGCAAGATCGCCGGGTCGAGGGATGCAGGCCCGCCTCGTACACGCACACACGCACACGTGCGATCGCTTCGCATTCCATCGCGGCGGAGAAGGTGCTTCCGGTTGCTGCTCGCGCAAAAATGACAAAATTTGGGGCGAAATCTCTAGGTTGTCGGAGGGGAAAATTCGTTATATCGAGGGGGTCTCCCGCTGCCACTTCGTTACATAGAGGTCTCAAATACATGTGCTTCTATGGAGTAACGGCGGGGAATAGAAAAACTTCGTTATATCCAGGAATTCATTGTATGGAGGTTCGTTATAAGCAGGTTTAACTGTACAACCGGTTTAAAGTAGCCACACATCGGTGGAGAGCGAGCCACGCTCCGGTCGGCCATCAACATGTCGAAATGACCAGGTCATTGCCGAAGTCAACGCTGTGGTGATGCGGGACCGTCGTGTGACTATCCGAGAAATTGCGGAAGAGGTGGGCATCAGCACTTTTTCTGCACATTCTATTATGACCGAAGATTTGGCCATGAAGAGAGTTGCGGCGAAATTCGTACCAAAGCTGCTCACAGTGGAGCAAAAGCAACTTCGTGTTGAAGTCTCACAGGACATGCTGTATTCCACAAACAGTGACCCCGATTTCATGAACACCATAATAACTGGTGATGAGTCTTGGTTGTATGGTACGACCTGGAAACTAAATCCCAGTCGTCACCGTGGTCAGCACAGTGTGCTTTATTGACAACTATAATGTAGTTAAAATGCATACCGGCAAATTTGCTGCACCATACCAGTGACGCCATAGAGTGCTTCAGTCAGGCTGAAATGGACCAGGTTCACTACAACAGACACAAATTTGCACATGAAGTTGCATAGGTAAGACAGTTGAGAAAGAAATGCAGTAAACGCTACAGTAAACTGCTCAATGAAAAATATGCTACCATGACATAATGAACATATAATAATTGGCATTGCATAACTTCTTAAACTGACAGTGTATAGTAATTCTCAAAAGCATTGCTGTTCACTACTAAATGATCTCCAAAAAGGTATAATGTCACAACAGTAAAACACAAGGTGCAACTTTTAAAAGCACATGCCCACTTAGTTCACAAAACCAAATCTGTGCTTGTCACAGCAACCAGCAATAAATGAGAGCAACAACGAGCTACTGCCATGCCAGTGGCATCAATCCTCAGATCCCATAGAAAAAATACAAAGCAGCACTTGTATTGTGTGTTTAGTGACTGCACTGAAACATTAAGTGCACATCTTTTCTATGTTGTCATTGGCTACTACACTGGCAATTAATGCTTCTGCAAACAGTAATCATGAGCTAGGAAATGGGCCAATCGGGTTTATTTGTGCATCACACTTCTGTAGAGTCATAGCATGACGTGACATGTACCACAGTGCCCAGCTGCACACAGTCAGGCACTGTGCATTATCATAACAAGGTGATATGCGAGTTCAGGTGAGTTCAATTCAGTTGATTTGATTTCCCTCTAAGAATGGTGTTTACCCACTAAGGGGCAAGAAATGAATGCTACTCAATAAAGGTCATCGTGTATAGGGCTTGCTAACTAAGCGCCTCACCAGTCTTGTTTGGAAATGGATGACGCTGTGAAGAGCTTGCTTTTCTTTTTATGAAAATAAAAGAGATTCTTTTCACCTTATAATAGTAATGATATTGCCATGCGCTTGTGCCATTTGCTCGCAGAAGAAGACGAGGACAGTCTAGTTCACGAGCTAGCGCTTTGGTCTTTTGTCGGTGCTGCACTGCCCCTTCGACGACTCGGACTCACTTTAGTCTATTAAACGTGACATTTTTCTGGTGGAAGTGCGGGGTATTCTCGACCCATGTGACAGACCCCTCCTAGCAGCAGGAACGCTAGATCGCTACCGGAGCTCACGCCAGTACACTGCGCCAGCCGGAGAATCCAGGGATTGTCCCCTGAGTTTGAGCCTTTACCTGAGAGGACAATAAGGCGGCACTGTGGGGACTATTGTATGAATTCAAGGACTGCTTCGCGTGATCGTCTAAAGTCAGTCAGACACCAATCACGCAGCACAGGATAATTACTTATGACGATGCACGTACTATTCACCAGCAGCCGTATCCTGTTTCGCAGAAAGAACGCGAAGCAATTCAACGACAAGTCAAGGAGATGATTGACGATGGCGTCATCCAGCCTTTAAACAGTCCGTGGTCGTCACCGGTTGTCCTGGTAAAGAAGAAGGACAGCACTCTCCGCTTCTGTGTTGATTACAGAAAACTCAACGTCACAAGGAAAGACATTTATCCGTTGCCGCGCATAGATGACTTTCTCGACCGGCTACGGTGAGCCAAGTATTTTTCTTCCCTTGACTTGAAAAGTCGGTACTGGCAGATTGACGTAGACGAGCGTGACCGGGAGAAAACAGCCTTTATCACTCCGGATGGACTTTACGAGTTCCGAGTAGTTCCGTTCGGGCTGTGCTCTGCTCCGGCAACTTTCCAACGGATGATGGACACGATGCTCGCCGACCTAAAATGGCAAACCTGTCTCGTCTACCAGGATGATGTGGTCGTATTTTCAGGCAGCTTTTCCGGACATCTTAAGCAACT
Organism: Dermacentor silvarum; assembly: GCF_013339745.2. Classification (NCBI taxonomy): domain Eukaryota; kingdom Metazoa; phylum Arthropoda; class Arachnida; order Ixodida; family Ixodidae; genus Dermacentor; species Dermacentor silvarum. The sequence continues at coordinate 95,037,505 of NC_051154.1, read as the reverse complement.
GCAGCAAGTGCTCGAGGCAATCCGATCGGCTAACCTCACGTTAGAAATGTCACTTCAGACACCTCAGAAATGTCACTTTGGTTATGAAGAATTGAAGTTCCTTGGACATGTCGTGAGTGCGGAAGGCGTCCGTCCCGATCCCAAGAAAACTGCCTCTATAGCTGCTTTTCCGGCTCCTACCGACAAGAAAAGCGTTCGACGCTTCCTGGGACTGTGCGCATACTACTAGCGCTTTATACGCAATTTTTCTAAAATTGCTGAACCACTTACTCGTCTCACTAGAGACGACATGCCGTTCATCTGGAGCTCTGAACAAGAAGCAGTTTTCGCCGAGCTTCGACATCGCCTGGCATCGCCCCCTGTTCTTGGGTATTTCGACAAGATGCTGAAACAGAAATTCATACTGATGCCAGTAACGTTGGTCTGAGTGCGGTGCTCGTACAGCGGCAGGAGAACGGCGAAAGGGTCATAGCTTATGCCAGTCGCACCCTTTCACAACCTGAGTGAAATTACACTACCACGGAGAAAGAGTGTTTTGCCGTCGTGTGGGCACTTGCCAAGTTTCGACCTTACCTCTATGGCCACCCATTCAAGGTCGTGACGGATCATCACTCCTTATGCTGGCTGGCAAACCTAAGAGACCCTTCTGGACGACTGGCACGGTGGAGCCTGCGCCTGCAGGAATACGACGTGACCGTCGTGTACAAGTCAGGCCGCACACACGACGATGCCGACACATTGTCGCGCGCACCTATTGAACCTGCCGATCAACACATCGAAGACGACAGCGCTTTTCTCGGCGCCATAAGCGTGGCAGACGTATCGACACGGCAGCAAGCAGACTGTGAATTACGACCTATAATTGAACATCTAGAAGGCCGCAACGTCGCTCTGCCCCTGCAAATTGCTTGCGGTTTGCCATCGTTTTGTTTACGACAGGACGTCCTATACAAGAAGAATTCTACTGCCAGCAACAAAACCTATCTTTTGGTCGTACCAGCAGAGCTTCGTGACGAAATCCTGTTCGCATGCCACGACGAGCCTGCATCTGGCCACTTGGGTTTCACTCCAACTCTTGCCAGGGTACGAAAATCATACTACTGGCCGAAACTCGCCACTTGTGTTAAACGATACGTCCAAGCCTGCCGTGAATGCCAGCGCCGAAAGTCGCCGACTTTGAAGCCTGCGGCATTGCTGCATCCTATCGAGCCGCCTCGAGGGCCCTTCGATCAAGTCGGCATGGACCTCCTGGGCCCGTTTCCGTTGCCTACTTCCGGAAACAAGTGGATAATCATTGCCACAGACTATTTAACCCGCTATGCTGAAACAAAGGCTCTTCCAAAAGGCACAACTTCTGAGGTTGCACAATTTTTCGTACAGAACATCGTACCACGTCATGGTGCCCCATCCAGTGTCATCACAGATCGAGGAGCGGCGTTTACGGCAAGGCCGCTTGAAGAAGTTTTTCAAACGAGTAACACCACGCACCGAAAGACAACTGCCTATCACCCTCAAGCAAATGGCTTGACCGAATGGCTTAACAAAATGATGACCGACATGCTGTCGATGTACATAGACGTGCAGCATATGACATGGGAAAAGGTACTACCGTACGTCACGTTTGCGTACAACACCGCTACGCAAGAGACCACACGCTTCACGCCGTTTTCTCTTGTTTACGGCCATGAAGTTCAGACGATGTTAGAAGCCATGTTACCATGTGACAATTCTGACAATCTTGATGAAGACACCGAGCGCTTCGTGCAGCGTGCCGAGGAAGCACACCAACTGGCTCGCGTGAACATCGGGAAACAACAGTGTATTGACACGCGACACTATAACCTCCGCCACCGACAAGTTGAGTACCAACCGGGTGACCAAGTGTTAGTTTGGACCCCCGTCCGCCGTAAAGGCCTTTCGGAAAAACTTCTTAGTTGGTACTTCGGCCCTTACAAAGTGCTTCGGCGAGTGAGTGACCTCAATTATGAAGTTTTTCCGGACGGCACCCAGCCAGCACGACGCCGACAACCGCGGCCTGAGATTGTGTACGTCGTGCGGTTAAAACCATATCGCACACCATAATAATAGTAGTGGTTTCCGGACCATTACGTTTCTCCTGGGACAAGTCTTTCTGCCCGTCAATGCTTTGTTTAGTATCGAGTCGATGCTCTTCTAGGAGGAGGGGTAATGCCACGCGCTTGTGCCATTTGCTCCCAGAAGAAGACAAGGACGGTCTAGTTCACGAGCTAGCGCCTTGGTCTTTTGTTGGTGCTGCGCTGCCTCTTCGACGACTCGGACTTACTTTAACGGCCTCTTTTAGAAGTTGCCTGTCTATTAAACGTGACAATATTACACATAATAGTAAAAATATACATTATTATAACATAAAAAAGAAATGTCACAAGTTTGCAATGCGAGCTAAAGAGAGTAAACAAGGTTCTAACAGAATTCAAGACACACCGAAAGATGCAGAGACAAAAAGGAAACAACAAGGTGCACAAAACACTTAACAGTATGTTGCTACATGCTACCTGCATGCTTCTTCAGATTGCGAGGGAGCCTCTCAGCATTGTCCAATAGACTCCAGGAGTTCTTTCAGTATCTTCTCTCTATGCTTCCCAGGGTACCATGGAGCTCTTTTGAAAAAATTGCGGCAGATACTTTCAACATATTCAGGAGTTGGGGGATCATAATTGCTATCCGTCATAATTAAGCAAATAAAGGAGTCTCTGGATTATGGTGGTCTTTTTGTCTCTGTTAGCTAAATGCACACCTACTATATATATTACTCTATGAGGAAAGGTTTTATTAAACAAAACAAATGCATACTCTTGTACATGAGGGTTAACTTAACCAATCTATTAGCGTAAACTATGAGCTCATACTATATGACAGAATGTATCTGTATCAGAATAACGCAACAAACTGTAAAGAAAGAAAACCCTCAGACAGAACACATCCCTCAAGCATATCTGTGTTGCATTGTCAGTACAACAGCACTTGGCAGTCATAAATCATGAATAAATAAATTTTTCTAGAATTGCACCACTTACCATTTTTACGCAGTTGGCCCAGAAATGACTGGTCAACATAATTGTCAGGAACACTCTGGTCATCATACAGCACTTTCTTCCAACTTTGTTCTGGCACCTCCATCCTCAATGCTGTAAAACAAAATGTGCAACCTCAGATGACTCAAAACACAAATGCTATAATTGTCACAGGGCATTTCAATGGTGTAAAAAGAAGCGTGGCACATGAGCACTTTTTTTCCACAGAATAAATAAATATAATACTGCAATAAGAGGAGGCCACAAGGTTTGTTTTGATTTCCCTATAAGAAACATCACATACCCACAATGGGCGATTGGCCAAGAATTGCATGGCATTTGTTGTTGTCTGATTAAAATTGCACAGATCCATCAGAGAGGATGGGCCAGGGTCTGCCTTGAAAACACAAAAAGAGATAATTTCCCAAAGCTGAACAACTGTCATTTAAACATCACAGTTGCTTTTGACGAACTGCACTATCTTTACTATATATGAAAACTAGTTTACAGTGGACATGTACCTCCTGAAATTGTGGGTGCCATGCTGGCAGGCCAAGCTCCACACTAATCGCAAACCAATGCAACATGATGCCCATAGCTTGCTTGAATGCATCAAATCACACATTCACCATTATGGGAAGTAGCTGTTGCACTGTTGGTGACATGAATGGCGTAAAAAGCTTAGCTCCCCCCCCCCCCCCCCCAGTTCAGGTAACATGATATCATGCTACTTTCAGATCGTGGAGCGCTGTAGTAATCATGCTTATTTTCCAGCAAGCATTTGTTTGGCTCTCAAAATTTTTTTGTCAGAAGAGTTTGCAGACCAAGCAGCTGCAAGTTATTTCTCAACCAGAGTGGCAAGATGGGCTTGTTGGTTCATCATGAAGGCTGTATTTCAGCGCTTAGTAAGGACGAGGACAAAGAAGGAGACGAACGGACACATGCGCTACTCACAACAATGAAGTTTATTGCCTTGACCACGCTGAACAATATAGTGCCATGGAAGTACGTCACCGACCACGTGAGCCACATTGCTCGCGGGGAGCAGGGTGACAAAAAACAGGGCGTGCAAACAGCAATGAAAATTTACTTGTACATGCGCAAAAAAGCAAGTTCCTTGTCACTCAACGCTAGGGAAGTCTTACTAATACAAGAGTCACCATGATAGTTTATCTGCTCACTCTCGATTATTAGACGGGTTAGTTCACACTTGCTACTTCCAACTATCTGAGTTTTGTCAAAGAGAGGGATACACCCACAGGTATGGCAATGAATAGCTAGAAAACCATCTGAACAGAAAACCATCTGACAAAACTCAGATAGTTGGAAGTAGCAAGTGTGAACTAACCCGTCTAATAATCGAGAGTGAGCAGATAAACTATCATGGTGACTCTTGTATTAGTAAGACTTCCCTAGCGTTGAGTGACAAGGAACTTGCTTTTTTGCGCATGTACAAGTAAATTTTCATTGCTGTTTGCACGCCCTGTTTTTTGTCACCCTGCTCCCCGCGAGCAATGTGGCTCACGTGGTCGGTGACGTACTTCCATGGCACTATATTGTTCAGCGTGGTCAAGGCAATAAACTTCATTGTTGTGAGTAGCGCATGTGTGTCCGTTCGTCTCCTTCTTTGTCCTCATCCTTACTAAGCGCTGAAATACAGCCTTTATTTCTCAAACCACCAATAATGACAAATCACCCCTTCTTCGAATGGCATATCAGACACTTCCAGCACCACTGGACCATTCAAAAGGCTGAGCTAATTGCTGCCATTGATGGAATAAAGAAACCCCAGCAGACTTCTGCTACCCTGCTGAATGACAACCCAAATTCCAGAGAAGCAGAGTTTGAGACAAAGAGGCTGCAGCGCGTGGCTAGTGTTAGCGTTTTCTCAGCAAGAAGATGCATAAGGTTCCTATGGAGCTTTTTTGTAGCTCTTAAGCACCCTCCTAACCACTTCTGTGCTATGGGCCAAGCCACAGCTATGTGTCAGTGCCGGTGGTACTGAAAGCACAACAGCTAACAATTACTCGCAGGTTAACACTTCAAAATTTGAGTACTTTTGATAGTTCTATCTTAATTATAAGCATAGACAGTGTCCCGTATGTGTTTACAATGTTTCAAGCAGACATGGTGAGTTGTTTGCTTAGAGAAACAATTCTAAAACTTAATTTACTGCATCAAAGAGTGTTTTAAAGGCTTAAATGGCATTTTGAAAATTTCCTATGGCATCCCCAATATAACTGCAACTTTAAAAAGTTTCCAGGATGTTCCTCCCAATGCACACTTTATGCTTAGAAAGTTTCATTTCAATATACCTCGTAGTTTGCAAACAGCATATGTGTAAACTCCCGGCAAGCATAGAGAAAACCACTTAGCATAAATTTGACAATTTCATATGGCCTTCTAAACCACCTACAACTAAGAGTTTTCTGTCATTTTCCTTCTAAAACACACTTTATTTTTACCAAGTCTCATTTGATACACCCAATAGTTCTGAAACAATGCACTATTGAATACATCCATAGAGCACCAAAGTGCAATCAACAGCACTTGGTTATATTGTAAACCGTATTTAATTATCCCACACGCTTTGCCCACACATAACCCTTGAAATTTCCAACATTGCCTCCAAATTTCTTTGCACTTGCACCAATGGGTCTCTAAAAAAAATGTCTGCCAATGTTTGAAGCAGATGCTTCAGAGCAGACAGTCAACATCACATCTAATAGCAAAATATCTTAGCTGAAAAAACACTGTTCATGTAAATACCAGCAACACTCTTTACAAGTTGTTTAAGAACTTGGAAGCCATTGTGATTGACACGCTGCTGCACATTATCAGTAGAGCGCAGAGCCAAAGGAGTAGTTCCACCCAATTAAGTCGAAACATTGTCAACATCATCTTCAGCCTATCTATGCCTATTGAAGAATGAAAGCCTCTCCCAATGATATACAATTACTCCTGCCTTGTTTCAGTAGACTCCATCCCATGCCTACACATTTTATAATCTCATCACACCAACTAATTTTCAGCTGTCGACAACTTTATTTCCTTTTTCTCGACACCCCTATTTTGTTGTCCAATAGACCACTAGTTATCTGCTCTACACATTACATAACCTGTGAAACTCCACTTCTTTTTTCTTAATCTTAACAAGATGGTCAGCCACCACTGTTCGCTAATCCATATTGCCATCTTCCTGTCTCTTAAACATTATGTCAATCACTTTTCATTACACCATAGTAGTACCGATTTTCATAAATAATAAATTATATAGGCCACTACTACAAATTTCACACAAGGACAATCCTGCACTCTGTTCTACTGTTACCCTCATATAACAACCCATTTGATTTTTTTGCCTTCAAACAACTTATGGCTAATTTCCAAGACCGGCACGACCCACTACTAGAGATGGCCAAAGAATCAGGTGAAACACATTTTCTTCTTCGTGCCTTTCTAACAGCCGGTAAAACAATCAGTGACAGAATGTATCTGTCTGTATCTTTATACTCTTTCATCATGGTTGAATACTTTATTCTCATTTTAATTCATTTCTATTTCATTTGCAACAACATTACTACAGGAAGGGGTCCTGTAATTACATACCTGCCAGGGGGACCTCCTATGACTGTTTACAACTCAAGTAACATAGTATTGGCAACTCATCAATGGCAACAAAGAATAACTTTTCTAAGCAAGAATGAACATTAGGTGCATACAGCATTAACAGAAATGCAAAAATACATATTAAATAGTCCATAAGTAACAAGGTATAAAAGTTAAATCCAGAGTATAAATCACGTTACACAAGTGAAAAATATATAAAATTTTTAAGATGTTTATTTTTTATAAAATATATAAGATGTTTCAGGGAATAAAGCAATATGCCGATTACATGAAAAATAATACATTGTTACAGGATTACGTAATAAAAAAATTATGCGTCATAATACCAACAAAACATACTCAATATACTATTGTATTCAAGGGTTCGATGGAAAACTGCCTGGCCAGGTAAAGTCATAGTACAGCAATTACAAACCTCGTCACTGACAGTAAAATGGTGAAGTTGATGGTTTGGAGCCCGTACGGGAACCTTGTTCACAAACAGAAATAGCTAATCAACATACTAAATCTGCTGCTAAAAGTGTCGTGACAGGATGCTTTTAACATTTTTCTGAAATGTTACGGTTGTGTGACTGTTTTTTACATGTGCAAATCACTTATGTATGTACTGCAAGTCATTCAAGAGTCTATACTGAAGCAACTGAAAAAGTGTGAACACTTTCAAGTTGCTGCTTATTTCAGGGTGTAAGAAAATAAGGAATTAAGGGCAGTAAGAAATAGCTATTTGATGAAAATCATATGTAGTTGTGGTTCATGAGGGTAGAAATAGTGTTTAGGGAAACCTTACAGTTCAGTATCCAGTAAACGAGCGAAGTTTATGCGCGAGCATGTGTATTTTAGGGGTAGTATTCCTAATGAACTGATGGTTGGTACTGCAAAGGTTATGGAATCACAGAATTTGGTAAGTGCCACAGCTTAGTGTTGTACATGTTGAAGATGTAACATCTACATAGAATAGGTATTTCCCCAAATTGCAATGCAATATTGTAACTGCATGGCTATGAATAAATGCATAACAAATGAAAGTTATTATATGTTAGGGAAAGTATGGGCGCCATATATATTAATTCGTTCCCTTAAACAGAATTTAATTATCTTAAATACTTTTTTGCCATGCAAATTAAACTTAGGGTGAAGGTTTAATGTTACACCTAGAGGCAGCACACAGCACAGATGTCTGTCTAATTAGTTCTGCCTGACATGATATCAATATTTCCCCTGCAGCCTTATACGATTAAACCTATGTCTGTCATCACCTGAAATAAGCTTAATTAAGCCACCTTGCTGATGCAGCAATCAGCCAGTACATTAAATCACGCGCCCGTGATTCTTTACAGCAGTAAAAAGAAAAAAGTACCGTCCACTGTACGCGGATACATGATACATTCCCGGACAATAAACAAATGTAACAAGCAAAATAAACTACTGAGTGTTGCATTAATTAATAACAGCGCCAGGTACATGCATTGAGTAAGTTTTAGATCAGATTTGTGGCGCAACAGGACACCGACAAGTAACGACACGGATAGGCGGGCTACCTGTCTGTCCGTGTCGTTTCTGTCATCGCCGCTATCCCCTTTGCTGCCCCACAATTCTGATCCAAAACATGCACCAACGAACAAACAACGTGTTCATAAAGCACTGAGAAAGGCAACCATATGAAAGAAATCAGGGACTATTTCCGTACCACTGCAGTAGGTGTGGCTTTCACGATCCTACCATTCCTGCCTAGCAGACATAAAAATAAACCACTAAACCAACTAAAAGCTAAGCTAAAACACAGAACACCTGCTTAAACCCTAAACTGCAGCCACTACAGCGTAGCAAACCTAAACCCAAACCATCCCATCATGCCCAAACGGCCCAAACCACCATCCATGCAAACCACAGACTTCTTTAAATAAACTGATGGCGATGGCGATGGGATTTGCAAAATTCTGGTTAATTCTGGCGGCGCCCGCTGTTTACCAGCAGGGGTGAAGCCAGCGCTAGGGTTGCCAGATTGGGCTATTAATAGCCAAATTGGGCCACTTTTTACGCGGCTTGGCGTCGAAAATTCCGAGTAGGCTACATGGCTATATTTGGGCTATTTTTTAATTAAGGACTTCCGGGTCCCGGGGACCACGTCAGCACTGACAAAATTTACCAACGCAGGTTTATGAAAAGCCAAAGCTCATTGCTGCAAAAAAGTTATGTAGGCAATCTCGAAGGCTGTGTTTTTAAGCAATGTCGGCGCTGAGTGGATGGCGTTAAGTCATCGCTGCCATGTTTACAAGTCTTTCCAGGCTAAGCTCTCTTTTTGTTTTGGTTTCGGCGCCATCTGCTGCCGCTTCACGCGTGGTTCAGTAAGAAAACTGTTCTCAAAACTAAGCATGGGCAAGGGGGCGAAATACAGCCGTGCATATAAGAAGGAATGGGAGAAGGACCCCTCTTTCAAAGGTAAATTTTACTTTATGCGCATATTTGGTTTTAAAAGCGTCTGGTGGTGCGTTGTTTCGGAATGGAGTAAGAAACTCGGCAAATTTCTTACTCTATTACAAAATTTCTGAAATTCATTCCGCATTCGAAGGCAACTATTGCATCTGCAAAGGATATAAAGCCATTCAAAATTTAAAATATTGCAGTTAAGAATGAGGATGTTTTAAGGTAGGGTCAAGGTATTGCGTGAGGCTCCTACATGATCACCTACTTCGGCACAGGCGCGAGCGCACTGTCGCACTTCGTACTTGCGATGGACGCACTTTGTACTCGCTTATCGTCTGCTGTTATCTCAAGATCGGTAGCCACGGCAAGGTGTGCGTTCAGGACCGCTGCCGTTACGTCCCCTCTTGCCCTTCTAGTCTTTGGAAACACACAGATATTGCCGGCCCACCGGCTTTATTAAAGAAAGGATAATCGAATGCGCTGTAGGATATTTATTGCGTTTCCTTTTTGCAGAAGCAAGAACGCACGTGCGCCATTTTCAGTTAGTGTGACGTAGTGACGGTAACGTAGGGTGCGCCAGCCTGGTCGAGCCGAGTGTGTTCGTGAAGAACGGGTTATCAGTGTACGCGGGCTCGTTTCCTTTACGGTTGTTTGCCCCTGCGGGCTGACCACCCGTAAAATGAGTATTTTTGGAACGTGAGAATGCTTTCACTAGGTTTAACAAAAGTGGTTGTCTATGATAAAATAACAGGTAACTGAGCAAGAGGTATTTCCTTTTATTGCGATAGCAATTCTATGGACACTCCAAGCGCATTTCCGTCGTGGTCGTCGCTGTGAGGTTGCGTCTAAACTGCAAACACGGTAACATCGTCGCCGCGCGCGTACGTGTCCCCTAGTGGAATTACATTTCTTTATTTTTTTCAAGTCACACGGAAGGTAAGGTACACAGCCCCCCTCGGAAATTCGGCAACACACACATTCGTGCCTGCTTTCACAGAAACTTACGCACACGTTTTGAGATTGCACGAATCTTGTCAGGGAATCGCTGTTTAAAAATTGCAATGTTCAACGCTTCGATACTAATACCACCTGGGTTATTGCCAGCGCCGTAATCTATAGGTGGCAATTGAAACTGTAAACTTTAATTCACCTCTTCTGCTGCGGGCCAGCAGGTCGTTACGTTTTTGCACTCAAAGGCGAATTGCAGTCACAACTTTCCCTTCTTCGCACGAGGAAAATGTGAGAAGGTTTCAAGTTTTCTCCAGAGTCCAGTGTGCCTCTAAGCGGCAGCATATGCCAACTCAGCGTCAAGCTACTTCCGAGTAAAAAATACAAAATTGAGAAAGAGAAAGAGAGAGAGGGGGATAGAAATCACATGCTTATTTTATAAATGAAGCATAGGAAAGGCATCGCTATTCTAAAATGCATTGAGCTCGGGCCGCCTCTTGGGCACTCGACCGTGACCAGCCGAAGGTGATCCTAGAGCCTGGATACAGTGAACAAGAAGTATTCTAGTGCACTGTAGCCTGGAGCTGGCAGTATTTTGCCCGGCACTTATACAAAAATGCCTCGAGTAAAGCGAGGCATGAACTAAAGTTAGCTCACAACGTGGCTCAGTAAATACTGATAACGTCATGAATCAATCGGAAACAAAATCCTTCAATAAGTGGTGTCCAAATCAACGTCTGAGTGGCAGCTCTCACTAGAATTCTTTACGCAGATCTTGAGGGCTGGTTGCATACGGCGGAAGTAATTTTGAAGTCGGAAATACGCGGTGAACCATCTGCACCATCTATAAGACACCTGCAAAACATCATCAAACTTTTGGCTATGTCTTTGGCTACTTTTGGGTCACAAAAAATTTGGGTCTGGCTATCTTTGGGCTACATTTTGAGATCATTTGGCTATGTTTTGTTGGGTCCATCTGGCAACCCTAGCCAGCGCTTGCGACTTCACCCATAGAATAAACAACCCTTCACCTCTGAAAGAGTGCCGCGCAGGCTGCAGTCCGCGCACATCCTAAGTACTTTTGTTGTGCGAATGTAAACGCTAGGGCAATCGTAAAATAAAAGGTCTTTGTTTCTAGCTAAAATATTATATTTGGCTGAGTGTTGATATTAAGCACTCTCAAAAAATGTACAACGGCATTAAGGTTTCCTCCCAAACCCTGTGAAACAAAGCTGCACATTTAACATGATCTGACCCGAAATTCCTCCGCTATACTGCCTGGCCATTACAACTTTGTCAATGTGTACATGACACCATTCCATGTTGTTTTGTGGTGTATATATAGGAGCATTTGTTTTGTGGCGCCAACGAGGATTTGCGAATTCTCGGTTTCCAATTCGATCCAGACGGCCTGTCTTCTGAAAACTGGCAGCAAGCTAAAGAGAAGCTTGAAACCAGGATTCAGGAGTTCAGCGTGTTGTCGTGTCCATTGACAGCTAGAGCGAACATTCTTAGGTCTCTTCTTTTTTCTTTTCTCACGTATGTAGCATGTGTGTCCCCTGTTCCAACCCGAACCAAGCTTATCTTGGAGAGGGTTCTCTTTCGGTTTCTCTGGAAAGGGACAACTGGCTGTGTAGCTAGGCAGGTACTTAAGCTGCCCAAGGATAAGGGAGGACTCGGAATCCCCGACTTGGGCATCGTAGCTGCTGCACTGCACGTCAGGTGGACCCAGGTTGCCCTTAGCTCAGATATGCTCCTGACTCGAAGCTTTACTTCCTTCTTCCTTAGCACTAGACTCCGTTTGTTTTCCCAGAGCACATTTTCTCACTGTGTGCCTCGCTCAGGAACCCCGTCCCCATTCTATGCGATGGCTGCCAATTCGTTGGCACGCCTTCGCAAGGTCCACTCCGACATCGATGTAATTTCTACTCCGCTCCAAGAATTAGTTGACATCCTTACCCCCGGTCTTCCCCCGCATTGTCAAAGGTATGACCTGTCTTTTCACAGACCAAGTTGGAAGCTCATTACGGCAAGCTTCCTTGACGCCAGGCGAGCTACATTCATGTACCGCCTGGCGCGAGGCTGTTTGCCGATTAGCTTCCGACCCTTCACAGCCATCCCGGCTCGTGGAGTGTGCCCCTTTTGTCGCGGTCGAGAAGATACAGTTCACATCTTTTCGCAGTGTTTACTTTCTGCTGCTCTCCTCCAACGGATAGCTAGTTTGTTTAGTCTCCCAGGCGTTCCATTTCAGACAGTCCGTTTCTTGCACCCTTTGCCCAGCCATGCGATCAACCAGTTCGTGCTTCTTCTTGTCGAGTGCTCATACCAAGTTTGGTTAGCACGCTGTGATGCGGTTTTCGGGGGAGCGGCGCCGGGTCTTCACGAAGTGCTTGGAAAAGCACGGAAGGAAGTCTGGTTTCATCTCACCCGGGAGCGGCATCACCTAGGCGAGAAGAAGTTTCTCGAAGTGTGGGCTCGCCCAGCTGTGATTTTTGAAGAGTCAGGTGGAAAGCTTTCCATTAAGTTACGATGCATGCTTCTAAGGTCACTCGACTGGACAGCATGCGCCAGTCGATCCACGTATTTCCGTTCGCCCCAGTGGAACACAGAGTTGGAACCGGTGCTGGCGCAACAGAGTGCGCTGCGCCGCGGACGGCTTCTGTTGTCTCCATGGTTGTTTGCCTTGACACCTTTTCCGTCGAGGCAATCCAGGGATCTGATGGGCTTGTGTCCCTGACGACCGACATGGCTGTTTTTGTGAAGCGTGAAATAGCACGGTGTGCGCCGCTCCACAGCGGCCCCCTTGTCCGGGAAGGACCGTTGGCCCGAATCAAAGCCCCCCACCCAGTGAGCCCGGGTAGGGGGGGGTGCCGGGGTCAATGTACCGAATGATGCTGGGTTGTTGAGTACATGAACGCTCTGGGGCGCGGTACCTACGGGTGCCAAGTCCTCTTCCCATCTGACAACGGCACGAGGATCAGCGGCAATGCAGGGGCAGCCAAATAGAGCAATGTATCCGCTACTTCGCCGTTTGCGTAAGCTTATGTACGAACAAGCGTGCGCAGACTGGATCATTCTGAATGAAGACGAGTTTCTGCGCAAATGGTCGACAAGATTCATAAAGCCCCGTAATGGGTGCATCACTGCGCAGTTGTTACCATACTAGCCCATTAATGTCTAGCTGGCAGGGCCAGTGCACCTGCCAGATCCATATGCCACCTTAGTGTGTTCTTTTTATTTTCATAATGTGCCATTTTGATTGTATGTGCCAGTGCCGCTAGCGTGTTTTCGTGTACATGAATCCAAGTGCACATGTACGTACTTCATGAATGTCTGTTTGAAATAAACTTCTCTTTAGCTGTAGGACTCTGTCAGGATCTCGATTAGGTGGAGTGCAGGACTTCTGAACTGCGATTACAAGCTCATAGCAAAGTGTCTGTGTATGCGACTCACTCCAGTTCTCAACACTGTTTTGGGTCCATACTAGGCATGCTGCGTTCAGGGGCGTTCCACTCAGCTTCACGGTTTAGCGGTTAGAGACCTCCTGTGGGCAAATACCAGGAAACTTCCGGTATTTTCTGCTCCTTTGATCAGGAGAAGGCTTTCGATATCATTAACCATAGGTACATTTTTCGGGTTTTGAAGGAGGCCGGCTTTAGCGTGGGTTTTCGGCGTATGGTCCAAGCTTTGTACTCTCGACCGACTTCTGCTGTTCTCATACAGGATCGCGTCTCGGAGGCTTTCGTTGTGGGTCGTGGTGTACGGCAGGGAGATCCTCTCTCACGTGCTCTCTACGTACTCGCAATTGAACCCCTTCTACAGAGGCTATCCTGTGACAGTAGAATTGGCAAGTTCCTACTTCCACCAGGTTCCCCTCCAGTTGCACTCTTCGCCTATGCAGACGACTTGTCTATTGTCGTCCCGGATGAGGCATCAGCATGCACCGTCCTGGACGTCATGGACAGTTACTGCAGGGCACACTCCACAGCCATCCCGGCTCGTGGAGTGTGCCCTTTTTGTGGTGGTCGAGAGGATACGGTTCAGATCTTTTCGCAGTGTTTACTTTCTGCCGCTCTCCTCCAACGGATAGCTAGTCTGTTTAGTCTCCCGGGCGTTCCGTTTCAGACCGTTCGTTTCCTGCACCCTTTGCCTAAGCAGGCGATCAACCAGTTCGTGCTTATTCTTGTCGAGTGCTCATACCAAGTTTGGTTAGCACGCTGTGATGCGGTTTTCGGGGGAGGGGCGCCGGGTCTTCACGAAGTGCTTGGAAAAGCGCGGAAGGAAGTCTGGTTCCAATTTACCCGGGAGCGGCATCACCTAGGCGAGAAGAAGTTCCTCGAAGTGTTGGCTCGCCCTGCTGTGATTTTCGACGAGTCAGGTGGAAAGCTTTCCATTAAGTTATGATGCATGCTTCTAAGGTCACTCGACTGGACAGCATGCGCCAGTCGATCCACGTGTTTCCGTTCGTCTCAGTGGAACACAGAGTTGGAACCGGTGCTGGCGCAACAGAGTGCGCTTCTGTTGCGCCATGGAGACAACGGCCATGGAACAACCATGGAGACAACGGCTTCTGTTGTCTTCATGGTTGTTTGCCTTGACACCTTTTCCGTCGAGGTAATCCAGGGGTCTTAATGGGCTCGTGTCCCTGACGACCGACATAGCTGTTTGTGTGAAGCGCGAAATAGCACGGTTAGTGCCGCTCCACAGTGGCCCCCTTGTCCGGGAAGGACTGTTGGCCAAAACCAAAGCCTCCCACCCAGTCAGCCTGGGTAGGGGGGGGGGGGGGTGCCGGGTTCAATGTACCGAATGATGCTGGGTTGATGAGTACATGTAAGCTAGCTCTGGGGCGCGGTACCTACGGGTGCTAAGTCCCCTTCCCATCTGACAACGGCACGGTAGACCTGTAACAGCACTTATTGACACAGGAGCACACATATCGGTTATGAACTTGAACCTCCGTACGCGCCTAAAGGAAGCTTTCCTAACTCCTGCCCCGCTCGTCGTCGTCCACCTAGCCGACGGTGGAACTCCAGCTGTCACTGGAACGTGTGCCGCCCGTGTCACTGTAGCCGGACACCATACGTCTGTTTTGTTTTATGTCTTGGGGCAGTGCCCACACGACATCATCTTAGGCCTTGATTTTTTGTCGGCACATTCGGCCATTATTGACTGCACTGCGGGTGTTGTCAACTATAGCCCTACCGTATGCCGTTGACCCTCCTGATCCTACGCCCAGTCGATTATGTTCAACACCGATTACGTTCGCCTACCTCGCCGAGCCGTGACCTATATTGCCGTTTCACCCGATCCACCTGTCGCCGACGGCGATTACGTCGTGTCGCCCAAAGCCACCGTCCTCCTGTCGCAGAGCGTCGCATTTCTGTACATTTAAGCTGTACATTTAACAGGATCTTTACAGCGAAATTGGGCATTTAGTGTGCTATACTGAAAAGTATGTTGCCGGATTAGACATTGCTTGTGACCACTTTGCCAATAGCATTAATATGCAGTAAAATACCGCAGAAGGAGAGCAAATATCAGATAACATTATCGAATCACGGGTGAAGCAAAATTCTGACGCTGGTTATCACATTTTTACAAGTAAGCCTTAATGTGAACATTTTAGATTTCAAATTGTGTGCTCAGGGTGGTAAAATATATGGTTATTGCTTGTCACAAACTATAACAAACTTTTCAAATACTGCCAGTTTTTTGTTTTCAAGGTTTTTCCCCCCCTTTTTTTTCTGATTGGTTTCTATAGTAATAGCCACGTGCGTTCATCCAGAGCCTACCGAACTATAGTTGTGACCCCGACTACCGCTCACGTGGGTAGGGCAGGGTTGTAGCGCTAGACTACGGCAGCTAGGCGCTAACGCGCATTTCGCGCATTTTCTCCATGGAATGTGGGCATAGAGGAAAGCAAAAGATTGGGCATAAACTATATAGGGGTGTGCGAATATTCGAAACTTTCGAATAACGAATCGAATAGTCACTATTTGTAAATGGATGGATGGACGTAAAACTTTAATGAAAGTCCTGAGGTACGCGACTCAGCGCGCAGCGGGCTGCTCCCACGTTGGGACAGTCAGGCCATGCCCGACCGCCGCATTGTGGGCCCTCTGGACAGCCCATAGTTGCGCCCCGGCATCGGGGCTCTTGATAGTGGAGAACCGCTTGTACTCATTGATTTGTTCCGTGCCTCGCAACGAGGGGCAACGCCAGAGCATATGGTCTATAGGCTGGCGAAGTCATTGCAGTGCCTGCAAGAACTACTGGTATAAGTTTCGGGATAAACCTTGTGTAATAAAGCCGGGCTGGGATACGAGCCTGTTTGCAATAATCCGAGGGTCAATGCCTGCGCTTTATTTAACTTCTTGTGAGGAAGGGGAAAGTCTCTCCTGCCGAGATAAAAGTGCTGCCTAATTTCGTTATATGTTGTCGGTTGATCTCTGTTCTCCACCACTGCGTGCCGGCCGGGGAGTTCCCCATGGTCGCGGCAAGCGAGACCTCGCGCCTTGGAGTGGGCCAGCTCGTTGAGGTTTGTGGGGCCTCCCAGATGGATCCCATGTGAGCGGGGAACCACGTGAGAGTGTGGGCATGGCGATGCTTTTGCCGTCGAGGATGCGACAGGCTTCCTATACACACGGCGCCAATGCTGAAGGCGCGGGTGGCTGCCCTGGAGTCGCTGAAGATGTTGGCATGTTTCTCGTCCAGGAGGGCCAAGGCAATGTTCACTTGTCTCGGCCGCACATGACGACGTGCTTCGTACCGAAGCTGCGTTAACGGTCGAACCCCTGTGGTTGATGGACACTACTGTGAAATTTTTGCTGTTGCCATATTGGGCCGCGTCAACGAAGCAGCTGCCGCCAGGGAGTTCTGTCGCCCGGCGTAGGAACGCCACGGACCTGGCCTTCCTTCTTTCCACGTTGCGCTGGGGATGCATATTGCGCGGGGCGGGGTATATGATGATGTGGTCTTTCTGCTCTTTCGGAAGGCCCTGGTAGGAGTCTTCGACCTTAGCCGGGGGGACGCCCATCTCCGTTAGGAGTCGTCTGCCCGCCGTGATGCCGGAGAGGCTGAGAATCTATGCCCTTTCTTGTGCTTCTGCAATTTATTCCAGTATATTATGAATAGCCAACTGCAGAAGTCGGTAGGTGCGTGTGTAGTTTGGTAGTCCGAGCACGCTCTTGATCCCCCTCCTTATGATGGCATTTAGCTTGTCTCGCTCAGCCCTCCCTCTTCCAGACGTGCATGGCCGCTACGTACGTGAAATGGCATAACAAGAAAGCGTGCATGGACTAGCCTTATCAGATTCTCTTCACTCAGACCTCTCCTTCTATTAGCTACCCGCTTGATTAGACCGATGACCCTATCCGCCTTCTTTGCTAGTTTGTGAATGGTGATGATATATTTGTGCCCGCCCCTTCGAGTGTCATTCCCAAGATTCGAATGGACGCGACTTTGGGAATCGGATCTCCGCACTTGTAGAGATTAATGTCGATTTCGGTGGGGGGGTTCCAGTTCTGTGGCTTGAGGCCCTTTCTAGTTGGGCTGTAGAGAAGGAGTTCCGATTTCTTTGGGGAGCACCGGAGTCCCGTGTCCGTTAGGAAGCGCTCTGTAGTGTCGACAGCTTCCTGGAGAGCGGCTTCGACTTGTCCGTCACTGCCTCCCGCGCATCAGACAGATGTCGTCCACGTAGATCGTGTGACCGATGCCCTGGATCTTGCCTAGGTATGTCGAGAAGTCGACCATTGCGATGTTGAAGAGGAGCAGTGAGATGACTGACCCCTGGGGGTGCCTCTTCCGCTCAGCTCCATTTTCTCTGATTCCAAATCTCCAGCCTCGAGGATGGCGCATCGTCTGCTCAAGAAAGACCTGAAGAAAGCATGGAAGGACGAGCTCAGGTCGAGTTTGGATGGCGTCGAGAACGAACTCGTGACGGATGTTGTCAAAGGCCTTCTCCAGGTCCAAACCAAGGATGGCTCTCGTGTCCCGATTGCAGCGTTCCAGGATTTGGATCTTGATAAGCTTCATGGCGTCCTGGGTGGAGAGGCCTGGCCTGAAACCTATCATGTTGTGAGGGAAAAGGTCGTTGGTCTCGATATACTCAGCAATTCTGTTATGGATGGCGTGTTCAGCCACCTTAATTCCCTACACATGACGTCAGTGAGATGGGGCGGAGGTTGTCCAAGCTCCGCGGTTTACCGGGCTTTGGGATGAGTATGACCTTCGCACCTTCTATTGTTCCGGTACAGTTCCCTCCTCCCAAATGCGATTTATCTCATCTGTGAGAAACTTGACCGATTCATCCTCTAGGTTTCTGAGAGCCTTGTTGTTAATGGGATCCGGGCCAGGTGCCGACCTACCATTGAGGTCGTGTAGGGCACGGCAGATTTCACTGACTTGGAAAGGCTCGTCCAGCGCGGAGTTCTGCTTCCCTTTGTATACTGGGTATGCCGCCTCATCGGCCACAGTTTTGAGCGGCAGGTACTTCTTAGCTAGCATCTCCGGCACTTCTTCTTCCAAAGACGACTTCTTGGCTTTGTGGAGCGCTTTAGCGAGGACACTTATCTGGTTTGATTTGGTGCCGGAGTCGTCGAGCAAGTGTTTGAGAAGATTCCACTTCCCTCCCGTTCGCGTCTGCCCGTCGATTGAATTGCAAATTTCGTCCCATTGCTGCCTAGACAGGGCTTGGCAGGGCTCGTCGATCTGTTTGTTGATCTCGGCTATCTTTTTCCTGAGCTTGCGATTCAAGCGTTGGCTTTTCCACCTCTCAAGGATTGATTGCTTGGCCTCGAGTAGGTGTGCTAACCTGCTATCCATTTTGTCTGTCTGCACATCCGTCTCTATGGTTTTGGTGGTGGAGCAGACATCTTGCAGAATTAGTTTGGACCACTGGACGAGGCTCTCGGGCTTTTCTCCACGGGCGGCGCGGGCCTTGCGAATCTCACGGAAATTGTCCCAGTCAGGGACCGAGAAGGCCTTCTTTCTTTTCTGCTCCACTTGTAGGCTGGTGGCCGTGATGTAATGATCGCTACTGAGGTCTATGAGCAGATTCGACCACACGGCTGAGCCAGTGTTTTTAACAAAGGCGAGATCCGGGACAAAGTACCTGGTAGAGGAGGTGTCGGGTCTGGTGGGAAAGGCTGGGTCCGTCATTAGAGAAAGTCCCGCACCTCCCGCCTCCTGCCACAGGCTTCTACCATTGACCGTGTCGTGCGGGTAGTTCCAAGCATGAAATGGGGCGTTGAAATCGCCGGCCACAACCAGTGGAGAGTTTCGGGCTAGTTTCGTTGCCCTAGTGATGATGGTTTTGAAACGTTGTCTGTGATTTCTTGGGCTGCTGTATACGTTAAGTATAAAAATGCTGGAGTTGTTGGATTGACTTGGGATGACTTCGACTAGGGAGGTCTCCGTCTTGCTAGGCTGGACCTCTAGATCGTATGCGACGAAAGTGAACTTGCTGCTGACTATTGTTCAGTTTCCTATGCCGTCTCCGCGGAGAGCAAGAGCTTTGTATCCCTGGAGTGAAACCTGATCAGTCATCGTTTCTTGCAATAATATAACATGTGGCTTTTCTTTGTGAGCGCGAACAAACTGCTGCAGGGTGCATCTTTTATGGTGGAGTCCCCTGCAGTTCCACTGCCAAATCCTAAATTGAGTGTGTGGCCCCATCCTTGCTATATAGAGCGCCTTCCGGCGTTGCTACTAGGGTCTCGAGGGAGGGAGGTCCGGGGACGTGCAGTGGTGGCGGCGTAGGTACCGACGCGCCATCCGGGAAGAAAACGGGACGTACGCGGGTCGACGACCTGATGTCCATTTCCTGCACCTTGGACTCTAAGCATTGAATTTTGACGTTTTGCGCGTTTATTTTCTGATCAACTACCAAGAGTCGCTGGTCCACTGCAGAGAGTCGTTCGTTAATCTTCTGGATCTCGAAGCAGATGGAATTCAACATTTCTCTGATTTCGGACTTGGCTTTAGCCTGTACATTTTCGGGCATGCTGGGAACGGCCTTTCTTTTGGCTGGGTTTCCCGGGTGACTCGCCTCCACGACCATGGGAACGTCTGCGGGTAGGGTAGAAGGGGTCCCCGAGGGGGTTGAACTATAGGGACTGGAACGGGGTGAGGTTGATTAGCCATGGGAACTTCTGCGGGTTGGGGAGAGGGAGTCCCCGAGGGGGTTGAACTAGGGACTGGAACGGGGTGAGGTTGATTAGCCATGGGAACTTCTGCGGGTTGGGGAGAGGGGGTCCCCGAGGGGGTTGAACTAGGGACTGGAACGGGGTGAGGTTGATTAGCCATGGGAACTTCTGTGGGTTGGGGAGAGGGAGTCCCCGAGGGGGTTGAACTAGGGACTGGAACGGGGTGAGGTTGATTAGCCATGGGAACTTCTGCGGGTTGGGGAGAGGGAGTCCCCGAGGGGGTTGAACTAGGGACTGGAACGGGGTGAGGTTGATTAGCCATGGGAACTTCTGCGGGTTGGGGAGAGGGGGTCCCCGAGGGGGTTGAACTAGGGACAGGAACTAGGGGACTGGAACTTCTGCGGTCATCGAGTGTGATCTATTCATGTTTGCTTGAGCGCGCTCACACCATGCTTATTAATTTAGTTAGTAAGAGAATGTGTCCAAGTTTATGCAGCCCATAAAACTAATATCCTTACTCCGTATACTCTACTATAGTAAATTTGCTATCGCAATTGATGCTTCACCTTTCGGGCGAAGCGACGACTTTTTTAGGAGCAAACTACCGGTTTGCTCCTAATGCTTTCTTGCGCTTTTGATAAACACTTCATAACGTATTATGTAATGACAGAAACTCGCTAACTTTAAGGATACTAGGATGTGAACATCGTTTTATAGTAATTGTGATAACGGCTGTTGAAGAAGGCCGCTGCCGCCGCCTTCTCCGCCAACGATGTCCGGTGACCGTAACCGCTATCTCCGGAAATGCGAAATAAAAAGTGCCCGGTTCCCGCCGGGATCGAACCCGCGCCCGCTGCGCGGGTGTCATATAGGCTCCGTACAGTCGAGTTTGCGGCTGCTCTGGCGCCATCTGGCGCAGCGACGCAACAGTGTTGGGAAGTGGGCGCCGCAGCTCGGCCGGCTCGATGAGTATTCTTTCCCGCGCGCTAGGTTTCATCTCGGCCGCGGTTGAAGCCGTTTTGCTTTGTTCACCAGCCTACTTATTTTTTTTATACGTCTTGCGACGGTGCAATGGCATGCGCTTCATCGGCAAGCGTCGGAGGTGAAAAAAAAAAAAAAGGCAAGTGGAACCGACTCTAGGGACTGCTAGGGACTGCTCTCCCTCCGCGAAGGCGCCGCGGGAGAGATTTCGCGTCTTGCTTGCACGCCTATTGTCCTCACACGTGGTAGTATAAATGTGTCGAGGTCCTTATCGTGTTGCATGTGGCGCTATCCTGCGCAACTGTTGCGTGCCGCGGTGTGTTACTAACGCAAGAAAAGAACCATTAATCCGGTACCCTGAGCTTCCGAGCGACGTAGAACGCCGTAAAGCATGGCTGAAAAACATTTCGCGACAGGGACAAGTGGCAAAGGAAGCATTTGGGAGCCGGGACACGTTTTTAATTGTGTGTTCGCTTTACTTCACCGACGGCCACACCGAGGAACTGTGTAAGGTGTTTCTAAGCAAATTGTTACAGCCGCTACTGGCGAATTGGACCGGGGACCTGAATGCAACCATGGAGTGGTTAAAACTCGCCTACAAGCCTCCGTCACGGAAGGTAGTACAATTTTAAAGCTGTTGGACGAGGCACTTTTCCGGGGCTTCACATCGTGTAAATAAAGAAAATAACAATTGGCACACTCTCCCTCGATCTTTTTTTCTTTTCACCATTGCAATTGCTCTATTCACGCTGACATAGGCGGAAAGTTTTAATTTTTCCGGGGGGGGGGGGGGGGGGGCTGGGGCCTCACCAGCCTTCCGAACCCCCCCATATATATATATATATATATATATATATATATATATATATATATATGTATTGTGAAGATGAAGTGAACTTGGCCTCGGGCGCTCGCAAAGCGGGCGCGCGGAGGGAAAAGAAGACGACGAGGCAGAATATAGAACAGCCGGCCCAGGAACGGGTGCTGTCTCTGTGTCTCATTCATTACAATAATCTCTGCCCACGACACCACCGACAACTACGCCAGCAAGGGATGCCGTTCACGCTCCCCTGACCATGCTTCCGGCTACAGTGAGTACCGCGACTGCCACCAGCCTTGGCTCAACGGATGCCGTGCACGCTCCCTTGGCCACTGGTCTGGCTGGCCCGAGTACTGCGGCCGCTGCCGCCACCTCAGGGTGCGTGGATTCCGCCCCTGGCTCAAAGGGTGGCTCAGCCGGCACCTTGTCCGACGCCATGCGAGCCATCTCGCTGCTGTCACAGCAGCTGGACTACTTAGTTTCAACCACTTCCGGTTTCCCTCTAGCAGCCTTTCCATCACCTGCTGCATCGGAACTACCAGAATTCCACGGATTTCCGAGTGACCCTATTCTGTGGGTGCAAACGGCCAACGCGCTCGGGGCACACCATGCCTGGCCCGACAACACGACATGGGTGGTTGCCGCGTGGCGACTTCGAGGTGCTGCCAAGGCGTGGGAAAACTACGACGGCGTCAAGCAGCGGTCCTGGCCTGAATGGAGTGCCGCTCTGATCGCTGCTTTCGCCCCGCTCACGTGTGCGTGCGACGAGCCTGTCCAGCGCTGGTCTGCGGCCGGAGCTCCTGAGGAGCACCACCTTGACGCGGCAGTAGTTCCCAGCAACGCCTGAACAGAGAGGTCCGCAGGCTGCTCCACCGTAGACACCGGATCCACCCCATACGGTGGGAAGCGCATGGCGACCACCGCTCCTGCGTCGGCTTGGGCGGCGCATCACAAACCTACACCACCGGCTCCACCACAAGCTCTGAACACGCAGCAAGTCACCGCTGCTACTTTCACGTGGCAGTCTACTCCAGCTGAGCTGCTGCGACGAAAACCCTGCGGAGCTAGGAATCCGCAGCATCTCGCCGCTGTAGCTGCACCCGGACAAGTTTTAGCAGGTCGCCTCGCCATCTACCCCGCTGTAGACCCAGAATTCGAGCCATCTTTACCACCACGGGTCTCGGACTCTGCGTCGACTTCCGACAACAGGCCATCACTTCCAGAGACCGAGACCACTGTCGGTCCACTGCAGTCAGTGAAACGGCTCTCGAACACTTCAACGCCGGGGCGCATGGAGGCGCCGGTGCGACCACTCCAGGCACCCGACCTGTCCGCGGATGGTAGCAGGGACGTGATTCCTGACTCGTCAGAGCCACATTGCGGCATGTCCCCGCAGTCATTGGCCGAGTTCGCGGTCATTCACAGCACACGGAGGGAGGCCTGGCTGAACGTCATCCTCATCAAAGACCTGCCCGCAAGCGCAAGACGCGCAAGACGCTGAAAGAGACGCGCAAAAGGCCAGTCGCGCAACGCTCGCGGTTTTTCGTCTAGCGCGGCTGATCCAAGCGCAACGACGAAACGTCGTCACTCAGCGGAAACATCGTCCAGAACCTGCTGCCGTACGTCCAGAACCTGCTGCTACAACCAGTCGAAAACCAGAGATCTACCTGTTCTCGCGGCTTTCCTCTTCTCTTAATTTTTCCTATTTTTTAAAGCACTGGAAATGCATGAGTTGTTGATTTTCCAACTAGCGCACGGAAACATCGTCCAGAAACAGACAGACGTACGGAAACATCGTCCAGAAACATTCATCGTCCAGAACCTGCTGCCGTACGTGCACATCTGCAACTGGCTAATCGTCGGCGAGACCTGCGACCATGCAGCGCGCTGCAGTCAGTGCCGCCCGCCAGAGAAGCTGGTTGCGCGCTGGACGGCTCACTCAACGACGACCTCACTACCTGGACAAGTTGCCTGGTTGCAAGCGCGCCGGAAACTCGCAGCGTGGCCGAGTGTGAAGATGAAGTGAACTTGGCCTCGGGCGCTCGCAAAGCGGGCGCGGAGGGAAAAGAAGACGACGAGGCAGAATATAGAACAGCCGGCCCAGGAACGGGTGCTGTCTCTGTGTCTCATTCATTACAATATATATATACAGGGTGTTTCAGCGAACACTTTCAAAAATTCTTAATGTTTACCTGTGGCAGATAGCCCAATTCTAGTTATTGAGCCGGTCTACTTGAAGCGGCGGACATTACTTCCGCAAAAATTGAAATGCATAATCGACTAATTAATAAAAACTAAGTTTTTAACTAATTACCTCATGGTCCATATTGTAATCTACAAATTGTAGCCGTGGAGTTGGAACGAATTCTCGGGATGACGCCAGTTTCGGGATATTAATTCCCGAACTTTGCAGAGAAATGCATTGCCGTTCCAGTTAATTTTGTGCTTCAATGCATAAAACGACGTTTTGTTAGAAACTAACTGGAACGCCAATGCATTTCTTCGAAAAGTTCAGGAATTAATATCTCGAAAGCGGTGTCATCTCGGGAATTCGTTCCAAGTGGATCCGCCTTGCGAACTCCACGGCTACAATTTGTAGATTACAATATGGGGCATCAGGTAATTAGTTAAAAACTTAATAAGTGATTTATTATTAATTAGTCGATTATGCATTTCGATTTTTTGCGCAAGTAATGTCCGCCGCTTCGAGTAGACCGGCTCATTAACTATAATTGGGCTATCTGCCACAGGTAGACATTAAGAATTTTTGAAAGTGTTCGCTGAAACACCCTGTATATATATATATATATATATATATATATATATATATATATATACAACCTTTAATAACAGTGACACTGGAAACTTGGTGTGACCTCGAAAGATGGTTCAGCGCTTACATGAGTATTTGCAAGACCTCAGAGTAGCAGACAATTTAGTTTTACAGCCCGAGTCCCCTCGCACCGTTAAGAGAGTGGCATCTCTGGGATGAGCCATATGCGACAAGCGGATTCAGTTAAACACGTTAGGGAGATATATGTGTTTTGTGCGTCGCACAAGTACACATTTATGAAAAAAGCAATGTACCGCCTTGTAAAGGTTTTAATACAAAAGATACAATCAATAAATCTTTCCCTGGCGAAAGGTCAGTTATTGAGAAGATAATTAAGACAACAAAATTAAACGATATATATAACAATTTCTGAACACAACTCATGATTTAAACTCATGATTTGATTAGCGTAAGTGTAATGTGATTCCATAACGCAATAGTTTCATTACTTGTCAAAGCATGCCTTATGCCACTGGTTTCGCTTATTTTCTGGAGGCAGAATAAGGGATTATCAGGTGCCCAAATAAATAAACATATTAACAAATAAATAAAGAAGACAGCGATATCTCAAAAGCGCGAAAGGACTAGATAGAAAATATAGGAACAGCGTGGATTGTGTTATTGAGCGCCAAATGCAGCATATGACGAGTAAAAATTAATAAGGAAAACACACAGATAGACTTGGGAGTTTTACAAATAGCACAACCACGCGCCTTTTCTTACCCAAATGGTGTCACTCTGCTTGCGCTGTTATGGACGCCATTTTCGTTCCTTTGTATCACTTTTTTTGTTGTTTTCAAAGGCAGGTGGTTTGCTTTGACTTGTGGTTCCTTTCTCTCTCCTATTAAAGACAACAGTTCGTTGTCTGATGCGATGATTTCGCTATCATTGCAAAAGTGTTCGTTCGGACACTTGATCTGGAAATGAAGTCGCCCGCAATCTTTTTCAAATTGATTTTGCGGGAGAGTTCTTTGGGGGCGTGCAAAATTGCCAGATGGTTCAAACGGGCTTGTTCAGTTGTCGACCGCAAGTACATTTTCAGTCGCCGAAGGCAAGAAAAGGACCTCTCGGATTTGGTCGACGAGACCGGTATGGCCAACGCAATTTTTTTAGCTTGACAATTTCGAGCAAGAGGTTTCGCAGGTGTTCGCCCATTTATCCTGTTAATGGTTGTGCTCCATCACTTCGCCACGTCCTACGAGAAACGCAAGGGCACAGTACACAAACACACCCGCCGCTCACAGTAGGTACCAGACTTTGGCAAACTCTCCTCGTCGTAACTTCATTTAGGAGCAATACAAAACACCATGGAACAAACACGCACGATGTTTGCTTGCAGCGGTATGTCGCCGCGGGATCCTGTTTCCAGACGAAGCGCAGCGCAGCGTCACCGATGTTCGCTGCAGTCTTTCTTCGCCGGCTCACGGCTCAGAACAAACGCACGCGGTACAAATTGTGCATCCAGTGGCGCACCGACGGGGGGGTTCGGGGGTTGTAACCCCCTCCCCCCCCCCAGTGAGGCCGACTTCACCCCCCCCCCTTTTTTTTTTGTTTAACCCCTTTTCTTTCCTTGCGCATTTGAGTACTGCAACTAAGATGTAAGGCGCGCAATCGTCTGCACACTCGCAAAAAGCGCATTTTTTGACAATTTCCCGTGAAGAAATTCAAATTAGTGCTGTTTAGATGGTATTGGCAAACTGTCAACCCCCCCCCCCCCCCCCCCTGGCAAAGATCCTGGGTGCGCTACTGTGTGCATCGTAAGCTCACAATAATATTTCCGGCATGACAGACAACCACAAACAATTCGAATTCACTCTGACGAAGGGAGACGCACACAGTTGACGCGACTCGGCACAGTTCGAAGCGAGGGCGGCCATATTAGGCATATTCTCCCTCGGCGGGGTCACCGGCCGTCCGGCTCATGACGTCACCTGAAGTGCGCGTCTATTGGTGGAGGCTCGTGTGCATCCGCCTTTGAGGGGCAAATGCCGCTGCCTTCTAAAGTTGTACCCGACTATAGTTCACCTACAGTTCCGCGCAAGACGGGGTCTGCGGCGACGATGGCTACGAGATGGCGCCAGAGTAGCGAGCGTCGTCTGCTCACCGGCGGCATGCGGCGAGCGCGTCCAACGATACCATATATGGAAACAAAGCGCTGCATGAGCGAAGGTCTGTCAGCGGCTGCTACTGTGAATCGCGCCCGCGCGTCACCCACGCGCTGCCTCTCGCGATCTCCTAATTAGCGAGCCAGTCTCGCCACACTTCGCTCCGTTTGCAACGTGCCGCACGAGACCGATTGTCCGCGCCAGCCAATATATCGCGAACTGTAAGCACGTATACAGCTGCGCTTGAATTTCGCATTAGGGAGCATCGTAATCGTCGGTGAATCTTTTTTTTCCCCTTAGAATACAGACAACTACCTGCCCCAAGTGCGACACTGAACGACGTAGACTCCGAAATGTGATCTTTCTGCGAAATGTGAGCAAGAATAACAGTGCAGCGGTAAGCGCAAAACCTTTTTTTTTTTCGAACATTTTAAGCGAAATATGCATGTGCGTCTCTTTACAGTTTCTTTATGACACATTCTTCGAATATGCAAGTTGTGTGCACGGTGAGTAGGCTATGTAGTGCGAATAACGCATGCAATATGGCAGTGCGTGTTCGACTATTGGCCTATGGACTAGCGGTGTGGCACAACACAGCCCCAACATTCTGAGCAGCTAAGCTCACAGAACTCAAGTACAAAATATATATCGTACCATATGGACACTTCAACCAGATTTCTGCCGTCGGCGTCGCCGTCGCCGTGAGGTTCCGTATAAAGTCCAAGGGTGATAAAATTGTCGATGCGCGCCGTATGCGCGAGTGAAAGCGCGCGAGGGACGCGCGCTATCATGGAGAGCGAACACAGGGCGGAAAGCAAACGCGACCGTCGCGCGAAAGGCCGTGGGGGTATGGGAGGGATGGAGGCGGGGCGACGCTGTGCTGCGGCACCAAATGTTTATCTTGCAACAGGCCGCAAGGGGAACTGGTCACTGAATCTCCTACTCGAAAGCAGGAAGGCAGCGTAGGAGGGAGGGGGTGGGCGGCAGCTTCTACTCTGCCAACAACTGCGTTTGTACTTTGCCCCGCTGTGGTGGCGGTCGCCCGCACCGTCTCTTAAAAGCGATCTCCACACGGCTTTGACCTTTGTATGCGCCGTGGATTCGCCGCTCAGTTTCCGTTGAAGCGATAGACCACACGCACCTTCGCCCGCTGCGGCGGCTGCGCTTGCTGCCAGCATTTTGACAGTCATTGTCTGCGGTCATTCAGTGTGATCTATTCATGTTTGCTTGTGCGCGCTGACACCACGCGTGTTAATTCAGTTAGTAAGCGAATGTGTCCAAGTTTATGCAGCCGATAAAACTACTATCCCTACTCCGAATAGCTCTCTGCTAATTTGCTATCGCAATTGATGCTTCGCTTTTCGGGCGAAGCTGCGACATTTTTTTACCTTAATTTCAGGGGAAAAAATTTAAATCGTGGCCACATTAGTTTCGTTAAATTTCACAGTATACATGGGTCGATCATGTCGCATTTCGGAGGCGTGGCACTTTGGCAGGATAAACAGAGGCTCACCAAATTGCGACACACATATGGAGCGGCTTTGCTCCGACAGTAATACGTGGACGACATGCACACTGTACAACAATGCCCGGCTCACCTCATTGGTGTTATTCTATCTGGTAAAAATATCGCAATACCAGCAGCGTACGCAAACAAGCGTAGCAGTAAGTATTGCTGCGAGTTTTTCTAGCGCTATGTTATACCGGGGAATGTTGCTGGCGGCCAAAGGCGGGAATGTCGAATGCTACGTTAGACGCCTTCCAGCTCGGTAGCGGGCAGTTGCAATCTAGGAAAACGCGTTTTTCTTTAAATTAGGCATTCTCTTGGCATGAAATAAGTACTACCAGGTTTCTGTAATGGTGGTTCTTGCAGCAGTCCGTGCGAACCTTATGTTTCCCTTTAGTGCCCCTAAACGGGACCGGCGCGACTGAGAAAAAAATATGGGGCCAACTTTACCCCCCCTTGCGCACGCCTATGGCGATCCCCCTTGTTCTACGGCGGCGCCTCCGCCGCCACCCGGGCCGCCGTCCACGACATAACACCAACAGTCTTCGAAGGAATTGTGCAGACTTTCGTAAACTATTTGTACAATACAACTTTCCGATACCTTGCATTCAAGAGGCGAGAATCAGTGACGATTTTCGCCTCTCGATTTATGTAATATACGTATACAAGTCGTGTTGTCAAGGTGATGTAGCAGTCTGCTCCTGTGCGTCAGAAAGGACTTAACATCTTGTCAAACTCAGTCAAGTGATTCAGACTTTCCGGAATTCATCGCATGTAAAGTATCCTTTGGTAAGGTGTGCATAACAGTGATTAATCTATATCTACAACCTTCAGGCTGTATCTCAGTGGAAGCGCTAGTGGATATCTTCAAAATCGCTCGTTCTAATCTATTTATATGTGGAGACTTCAATGCACACGACATTATCTGGGGCAGCGATCACTGTGATGCACGTGGTAACGCTATTGAGTGCGCCAGAGATAAATGCAACTGTCTGTCTGTCTGTCTGTCTGTCTGTCTGTCTGTCTGTCTGTCTGTCTGTCTGTCTGTCTGTCTGTCTGTCTGTCTGTCTGTCTGTCTGTCTGTCTGTCTGTCTGTCTGTCTGTCTGTCTGTCTGTCTGTCTGTCTGTCTGTCTGTCTGTCTGTCTGTCTGTCTGTCTGTCTGTCTGTCTGTCTGTCTGTCTGTCTGTCTGTCTGTCTGTCTGTCTGTCTGTCTGTCTGTCTGTATGTCTGTCTGTCTGTCTGTCTGTCTGTCTGTCTGTCTGTCTGTCTGTCTGTCTGTCTGTCTGTCTGTCTGTCTGTCTGTCTGTCTGTCTGTCTGTC
Source organism: Dermacentor silvarum (assembly GCF_013339745.2). Taxonomy (NCBI): domain Eukaryota; kingdom Metazoa; phylum Arthropoda; class Arachnida; order Ixodida; family Ixodidae; genus Dermacentor; species Dermacentor silvarum. Next base: position 95,007,741 of record NC_051154.1, on the reverse strand, counting down.
TGTCTGTCTGTCTGTCTGTCTGTCTGTCTGTCTGTCTGTTGTCTGTCTGTCTGTCTGTCTGTCTGTCTGTCTGTCTGTCTGTCTGTCTGTCTGTCTGTCTGTCTGTCTGTCTGTCTGTCGTCTGTCTGTCTGTCTGTCTGTCTGTCTGTCTGTCTGTCTGTCTGTCTGTCTGTTGTCTGTCTGTCTGTCTGTCTGTCTGTCTGTCTGTCTGTCTGTCTGTCTGTCTGTCTGTCTGTCTGTCTGTCTGTCTGTCTGTCTGTCTGTCTGTCTGTCTGTCTGTCTGTCTGTCTGTCTGTCTGTCTGTCTGTCTGTCTGTTGTCTGTCTGTCTGTCTGTCTGTCTGTCTGTCTGTCTGTCTGTCTGTCTGTCTGTCTGTCTGTCTGTCTGTCTGTCTGTCTGTGTCTGTCTGTCTGTCTGTCTGTCTGTCTGTCTGTCTGTCTGTCTGTCTGTCTGTCTGTCTGTCTGTCTGTCTGTCTGTCTGTCTGTCTGTCTGTCTGTCTGTCTGTCTGTCTGTCTGTCTGTCTGTCTGTCTGTCTGTCTGTCTGTCTGTCTGTCTGTCTGTCTGTCTGTCTGTCTGTCTGTCTGTCTGTCTGTCTGTCTGTCTGTCTGTCTGTATGTATGTATGTATGTATGTATGTATGTATGTATGTATGTATGTATGTATGTATGTATGTATGTATGTATGTATGTATGTATGTATGTATGTATGTATGTATGTATGTATGTATGTATGTATGTATGTATGTATGTATGTATGTATGTATGTATGTATGTATGTATGTATGTTAAACCCGACCACAATAACTGAGACACTATACTTCCTTTCGTCACGTTTCCTTATAACTGCCGTTCAACGCACAACAAACAGCCCCTTTTCCTCGTGTACGGCCGTGCACTATCTTTTGTTTTGGACACCACCTTTCTCTCTACCCCTTTTGTTCCATCCACATCTCTACCAGAGGAGTTCGCCGCCTGTGTCACCCACTGCCGTGAAATTGCGCGCGCCAACACCGACACCATTCAGGACAAGAGGAAAGTCCGTTGTGATGTGACGCATCGTGTCATTTCGTTCCGTCTAGGCGACGAAGTGCCCCTGTGGACACCTGTTCGAGTACCGGGCCTCCGCGAAAATGTTTTTCACAGGTATCTCTACCCTTACACTGTGCTTGAAAGAACATCCGCTGTAAAATATCGCGTCGCTCTTCTTAGCTGGGCTACTGAGTCGGACTGACTGCCGTTGCCACAGCACCGAAATCGTTCACGTCTCTCGTCTGATGCCGTATCTTCGGCATTCGCACCGTTTCTGACTTGCTGCCTTGCCGACCGCTTTCGTGAGGGGGGAAGTCAGTGTGAGCGCTGTGTAGTTCATCATCGTCTTCATCTGTATATACCCATCCTCACAATCATCCTCATCAATTGTCGGGTTGGTGCTCGCTGGCTGGCTCGCGCGGCTGCGTTGAAATACAAGGGCTCTGACTTCGTACCGGGCGTCATCTTACAGCATATATATATATATATGCTGTAAGATGACGTTTTTCCGAGCGTGAAAGAAGCCCGCGAATACAGGCAAAGTGCCTCGAGCGGCCAGTCGCGCGGCAATTCTGCGTGTATTCACGGGCTTCTTTCACGCTCGGAAAAAACACATTTATGTAGCACGTATTGAGCAACAGAAAGCTGTATCGGGAGTTTTTCATGTTGCTCTACAACTTTCTCATTGACACTTTGATAATTAGGACAGTACTTCTCGAGTTAGATAATTAATTACAATTACCTAATTAAATTTCAGTAACGAAAAAATTACTGGCGGCAACTCCACTGTACTGCAAACAATACGCACTAGGTTTGATTTTCGTAACGCCGTTCCCCTTTTTTTAAATCGTGCTGCATGATAGCTGGGAAACCCTGTATATATATATATATATATATATATATATATATATATATATATATATATTGTAGTGAAGCGTTGGAACCCTGAAGTGGGTCGTCCGCTCCAGCGCCTCGAAGTGGGTCTCCTCCAGTACCTTCTAGTGGGTCGTTTTCTTCGGCTCTAGAGCGCCGCTCGTGCTGAGAGTCCGTGCTGCGCTTTTTGGACTGTCGCCCTTGCGCTGCTTCAAGTGCCGTCCAATAAACATCCTTATAATATATATATATATATATATATATATATATATATATACTGAGAGAGAGAGAGAGAGAGAGGTTAACTGCACGATGCGACATAAGCCCCCAGATGTCGCCCCCACACATCAGATACACTTCCGGAGCCCCTGCCCGCTGCACTAATGCAAGCAAGACAATCATAGCTGGTTCTTTGGCAGTTGGCCACATTTTGAAAGTCTTCTTTTGAGTCCATGGCCAATATATTCTGCGTGTCAGGCCATAACGGTCTTTGCGGCTTTCTTGACAGGAAGTGAACTGAATATGCGACTGTAATAAGTGTTTGCATTTTTTATCTTATCTTATTCATGCGCATCGAGCGTTCTCTCCTTATCATCATCTTCATTTCTCCCTCTCCTTTTGTTCCCTTTACTCCAACATTGAGTAGCAGGCTAGCGCCTCACAGTTGTTGAAGCCGACATCTCAGCTTTTTTCTTATAATAAATATTTATCACCTTCTTGAATGCAAGAATGGAGGTAGCGCCCGGCAGAATCGATGTCGCAGTATACCTGAACCAGGGGTTTATCCAGAATTTCGATTTGGGGGGGGGGGGGGGGGCGTTACCAGAACGCGGGGGGGGGGGGGGGGAGGAGGAGGTTCATGGGGCTCGCGCTCTTTTTAGCACGTTGTTTTATTTAATTAAGTCTGAACGCTCTTTTCTTTTTCCAACAAATGGTGACGGCAAAGCTGCTAATTAGCAGAAGTACACTAATTAACATGTTAAGCAAGCATATAAAACTACATGTTACCAGGAAGTTCGTCCCTGTTGTTGCTTGTCGAGCTATGTTGTTGCGCAAACAATACTAGGGTGGAGATAGGCAGGCATGAAAGAAGGCCGAAATCTGTGCCTCGTTTTTCGGACTAATAAATTCAGTACTATATTTAAACACCCATGGCATTTTTTCACCACGTTTGAAAATTGGAATAACATAAGGGACAGCGTTTAGAGTTTTCGTTTGATTGCACCAAGTTTATTGTTTTTCTCTATGCAGAACAAAGTGAAGCAACTTCTTTTTCTACAAGTCTTGATATAACAAAGTGCAGACGTTTTCAAAACTAAGTACAGTATCACTTTGCACGAGAAAAAAAATGATACTATGCTCAATAGACGCGGAGCAGCCATATATATACCTTAAACAATACAATTAAAATATAACAACTAAGAACAAAAAGTATATATGCGCATGATGCCCGCTACAATCCGGTACATACAATATCCAAAGAAACTACTAGGCCAACCGTGGCTGTCACATTCACGAAATAATAATTAAAAAAAACTGGGACTACACAAACTATGCAGTTGCACCGTGTCATCTCACACGTATCAACAATACCCGACGTGGTTTCTTGGCCCACATCATGTAGGCTTGGTCCACAAACTGCAAATATTCCTCCTCTTCTTCGTCTGTTGCGTTCCTAATATTGAGGATACTTGGAGCTTCAATAAAAAATTTTCATCAGCACGTCGACATGGGCCCATCGTCATGCGACATCTATCTGATATTAAGATCCTGTTCATGATGGAAAAACTTCTTTCAACGGCAGCAGTTCCTACGGGAAGAAGCAGTATCTTCATTGCGGCTGGTGACAAAGCACGGAACATTCTCTTTTCTCTCGACCTCAAACGCAAGCATTACCAGTGCTTGCTGTGAAGCCAGCTCTCCAGGATACCGTCTGTAAATTCTACTAGTTCCCTGTCTAGTCGTTCGGAGCTTAACGATAACGAGAGCAATGTGCCACATTGTAAATTTTACGACTAAGCACAGGGGTAGTGCTCGTACTGTAGGTATTGTGCGTACGTTGACTTAAAAATGGAAAAACAGAAAGACCAAACATGCATCTCGCATCTCATTCACGCGCAAGCTTTTACAGCGACGTCAAGTTTTCATCGCTTCCTGCAGGTCGCAGTGTAGCACTGTCGTCTGCGCGCTGAACATCAAAATTGGGCCTCAAAATTAGGGCCACGTAGCGTCCACCTCCGCAAATAGTAAATATTTCTTAAAGCGTTTACGAGAGTGCATGGGTTCAATGTCATTTTTTTCCAGGATGAGTGCCTCTCTGTAAGAGGGGAGGGGGGGGGGGGGGTTGGTCCAGAATAATTTTTGGGGGGTGTCCAGAAATTCCTGGCGGGGGGGGGGGGGGTTAGGGGGGGTGTATAAATTCCTGACCTGAACCAAAAACACTTACACACAAAATGCTGAGAGGCAACGCTAGATAGGTTTTATAAACAATTAAGCTTTCAAAGCTTCACACTCGAGACCCTGGGACGGATCCGTTGCAGGGTCTCGCCGTTCTCTCAAACCTTAAGTGAATGAGGTCTGCGGAAATACGCAAGGAGGAGTAATTAACTTGCTTAACCAATGTTCCTGGTCTCCGGGTGCCGAATTGTTCGCTCAACGTATAGCACAGCGACGGGACGAGTTATACAAGCAGTACTCACTGTACGCCGAGTCCTGTCTGCATTTAGCTTGTGGCAGCCAAAACGCATGTGGCGGGCTTTGGTGGAAGAGGTATAGAGAAGCACATTTGTGCCAGACTTGTACAGGATACTTCAGAAATGTATTCAAGATAAGTTACTGAGTATTACGCGAAAAAGTATTACAGACATGAATCCCTGTGCTGAAAAGGCGCTCCACAGATGCGCTCGACTGGACAACTGGGCAGGAGGAGTTCATGAAGCGCAGAGTACTTCAATACAACGGTGACTTCCTTTGACACATTTTCACACAGGTACGAAGACAACATGTGAGCAGCTGAAAATTTGTCTCCTAGAGGCGCTGATTGTGTGAAGAACAGGCCCTTCCCATGCTACCGAAAAACGGCTAAAATACAATCAACACACATGTCAATGGTTAAAACAGGAGACTTTCTAAAAAAAAGTTTACAAATAATCTACGTACCTAGAAACTTCAAGAAGTGCTCTCGTCAAAGACACTCTGCAAACTTCAATAAACATCTGCTAAAATAATGTCGCCCAGATCTGGCGCCACGCAAGACCCAATGCAAATACCGTGGCGCTGGAGATAAAATCGGTTGTTAGAAGAAATAAAGTAGAATTAAGATAACATTTTAGTAAAAACATAAATTGTCAACAGACAATGGAGCGCATGCGTGAGCGATACGTCAATTTCTTTGCTTAGTGACCATTGGAGGTTCAATTGCGCGGCATATTGCAGTGACGCAATCATTTTTTACATGCTTAGCTCATCAGAGTATTTGTTGTTTTTATTATTTTTCATAGTTAACGAGTGATGTTTCATTGCGCATGGATGCTAATATGCTTATATTGAAGACACTAACTGAAATAAAAATAGTTGAAATTTCCCGCTATAGTCCGTGTCTCTACCCTCCCGTCCTTGTCTGCTTTGCGCAGTGATCTTTTTCCTCAGCATTATGTGGACCAACTAAACCAGCAACAAGTTTTATTGAGATTTGTGAATGTCGACGCTTATCACACGATAGAGGCACTTCGGCGGAAAAGTGTGCGCAAGCAGCGTCGATATACAATTAACTATAAACTCGTTCTTTTCTCGACAGCACGACACACTTTGACTAAATGAAAGACATGCAGTGGGGTGTCATCGCCATAATGTATAAATTGAGCAGTCTTATCAATGTTTATTAAAAAGCAAAGGACGAAGCGTATACTTTCCTGTGGAACTCCGGTTTTAATATAGCTTTTAGACTGGACATCTGGCCATGTGTAACAACTGCCTGCTGGCGAAATTTTAGGTAATTGATTTTATTATTGACAAGAATTCCCCTCTGAATTAAGCCCTATATCTCGAGCTTTTTAGTAACTTTGTATGATTAATGCGGTGGAACGCTATAGAAAAATCCACAAAAATGCCGAGAGTTATAGTATCTTGTCTTCAAATGACCATAAAATTTGTTGTTTTTGCTTAAGGAGTGTGGACTCAGTTGAACTATTATTGTCTAAGACCAATGTGAGAGCACCTGAGTACACCATGTTTCCCGGAAAATGACGCCATCCTATTAAGAATCAATTTTTCGAGGGCCTTATAAAAGACGGGGAAAACGGAAGTAAGCTTGCAGTTGGATGGATTGTTTGCGTCACTACCTTTAAAGATAATGCTAGCGTTTGCTATCTGCAGACATTTTGGAATCCGGCCATACTCGAAAGAAAGATTACATACGCAACCGCTGAATAACAGGACAAACAAGATCTAAAGCTAACTTGATGAGCGGATCTGTATGACATCTTCATCACACTATTTGCTATTTCGCAGTGATGAAAACGTGCTGTAGATTTCGTCTATATATGTTAGTTAGTATATGTTAGTGTGCGAGTGAAAGCGAGTTTAGGCGGCTAGATTCGCACCACCTTGCACCATCGGCCGCAGCACGTTGAGCCGCTGCGCGTTCGGCTTCGCGTCGCTTTCGCATCCATTCGCGCTGTTGAGCGCGCCGGCGCTCCTTGAAGGCGCGCTCTTCCTCTTCGGAGCGAGCGGCACGGGTCTTACCCAAACCGAGTCCAAAGAGCAACTCATGACGTCGCTAGGTAAATGCCTATGTCAAGAGAGAGTGAGACACATCTATTGGTTGATAGTCTATTACGTTTCATCACTAACGTTTCGACACGCATCGTCATAGACTAGCGTTCGGGGAACAGCGTTCATCGCTCCGCCGCATTGTTTTTGTCTCTTTAGGTCCCACGTGTGACAAAGGTAGTTCAAGGGCAAGTTACATGTCCCCGAGCCCAAAGGGGTATGTGCCATTGAGCTTGGACCCTTTCTGCACTATCACCAGGATCAGCCCACCTTGTTGTTCTACGCGTCGTTTTGTCCGCGGACGCGATCCGCCTGAACCTAACCATGTACAGCTTCGCTGTAAAACGGAGCTTTCATGACACGTTGGTTGAACGTAACGAAAGCTGTGTGGGTTAGAATTCACATTGTCAAAAGGAAAAATGTTAAGTAACCATTAAAGCAGTTGGCTAAACAAGTCCCAAAATTCGCCGTTCAGCAGTAACTCTTCAAGGCATCGTTCCTTTAGCTGCCCTCGTCCGAGAACACCATTAAGCCTTCGCCATGCAAAGTCACTACTTTTCATTACTTATTCATTAAGTACGTTATGCAAGTAATTCCATTTAGTTTGTTTAAGGTATGAAGCGTGCCGCATTTAGGCCACAAAAGAAGAGGAAGTACAAAGGGGACGAAGAAAGAGGAGCACGAGGAGGCAGTTTCGGTTAGAATAAAGCCATGGTGTTAGGATATAGCCACGGGAATGTTTGCCGAGCCATTTATAATTTTCTCTGTGACACAATAAGATTGCCTTATTAATATTTTCCCATTTTCCATGATTGATTTAGTTATCCTTCAATAAATTATAGATTTAGCAAATTCAAAAAGTAAAGTAACAAAATCACAATTATATTATTATTATGATTATTCAAAATTTACGTCTATCCTTTACTGTATTTAATTTATCATTAGGTTCATATTACTGTTCCAATCTAGGCAAGGCTGAATAATAATCTTTATTACTTATTTATTTCTAAACTAATTTATTTTAAATTTCGATCATAATACCACCCGGTTCGTGGCCTATCCCCCACAGTGGGTTGTGCCATTGATTGAGGCATCATCATCATCATCAAAATGGCGGAAACCATCCGTCAGTATATGTGTTTACTTTAGTTGCGTTTACTAGAAACGCTACATAATTTGGCGCAGCCCGACAGGATGTGGGTTACATTCTTCGTCGACGAGACCTCGTCGCAGCGCATTATCTTAACTGGCTACGACGTACAAGATGAGCCGTCAGCAAGTTCTCCACGCCACGTCAGCTCCTCTGGCCTCGTCGACGCAGTGTACAAAGAAGCGTCCATATGCTGTGAGGAATTTCTTCAGACAGGATCAGTCAATGTGAACCTGTAGCTGTCGACAATAGAAGAGCTTGTTTTGGCACCCATGCGCCGTGGTTCTCCGACAGAGGATATGTCAGCGGAGAAGGTGGGCCACGTTTTGCAAGTTTTTGAAGTGCAGCAGTGACAGATGACGCAACAAAGTCAGCTTATAGCAGCACTAGCCGAGTCTCTGAGGAAAGGAAAACGAGCGCCGGATATGGTTGAACCTGATGTTTTTGGAAGGTGGCTCCGAAGACCCACAAAATTGGTTATGGTATTATGAGTATGTTTCTGACATTAACGGGTGGCTATCCCACGAAGAGAAAGTACAGAACATGCGACGTTACCTTGGTGTAACTGCCAGAAAATGGTACGATCTGCAGATCTTGGATCAAAAGCCAGCATATATTGGGAGAAGTGGAAACACAGCTTCTTGGTGGCGCTCCAATGCAATCCATTGGAGAGATGGGAGTTGGCGCTACGCTTCAGACACACGTGTGGCACCCTACTAGAGTACTACCTTGAGAAGCGTCGTCTGTTGCGCATGGCAGAACCTGAACTTTCATCACTCGCAGTTATAGCTTTGGTAACGCTGGGACTCTCCCTCAGTATTCGAAAGCAGGTCCAGCTGAAAGCCCCCGATACAATAGACGACCTCATGCGGTGTCTGAATAATTTGCCCGTGGAGCCAGCACAGAAAAGTCCTTGCGGAGAAGAATTACACCTGGACAGCAATGAGCTCGTAGAACCTCAGTCGCATATACGATCCATCAAATATAAAGGAAGCCTTCAGAACAACGTTTTGAAGTCCTAGAACTGCTGCCCATGTAGCCCTGGTAGCACTCTACACGTTCCGATTGTCGGCGAACCCCACACAGGCAACATTTATCTCAAATGATACATTTGTATATACTCATCTCTCATACGAAGCATTCTTCTTAGTAGAACTGGGTAATGACGACCGGCCTCTCGTGAAAGACTGCCATGAAACTGTGTAACTTGGCATCTTCTAGCCTACTTCATGCCCCTGTCAAGATTGACGGCGTTGAGACGCACTCGTGGACAGTGGAGCATCTGTGTCCATCATCAACCAGAACAGAATAGACAGCATCCGTCTCCGCAGTGGGAGGACCCTACATGTCCAGGGTTACGATGGGGCAGTAAGCTCCCACAATGAGTGGGCGTCTGTAATGATTGAATTTCAAGGCCATTGCGTAAAGACTGACGTGTTGGCAATACCTGACGTCACCTATGACTTCCTTTTATCTCGCCCTGACATGAAAAAGCTAAAGATAAACCTTTATTGGGATGACAGGGTTTTGGTTGAATATAATGCTAAACTGACGAAAAGCGCAGAGACACCAAGCCCTCTAAGGTTAGTTCACTGTGAAGAAGACATCAGAGCACAGTATCCAGAGCTCGTATGCATAGAAAACTATCCTCCGCCAATGAAGTCACATGCAGTTCGCTTTGAACTCGCAGACAAAACAGTGGTTCGGAAAGTAGCGCACCAAGTTGGGCTAGTTAGTTGAAGTTCATATTGGAAAGATTTTAACTGCGCTATAAACAGGGACAAAGGAGCACGAAAAGCCCCATACGGAGGTCGGAAAGCCCCATACAATATGTCACGAGAAAAAAAGGTTTGGTTGAAAAAGGAGCTGCAAGCAATGTTATACGCCGACATCATCCGACCATCAGTTTCACGGTTTGCTTCGCCTATTACAATCGCTCCTAAAGACGGTGGAACTTTTCGTCTTTGTACCGATTATAGGATGCTAAACCGCCAAACAGAATTAATACCTTTCCCGATGCCAAAAATTGATGCTGTTATCGATGAAACTGGTGGTTGCCACTCGTTTTCACGGATCGACCTCTGCATAGGCTTTTGGCAGATTCCCCTGACCGAGGAGACCAAAAAGTACACCGCATTTGTTGCGCCATTCGACTTGTTCGAACATAATCGACTGCCTTTAGGATGGAAGGATTCCCCAGCGTGGTTTCAAAAGATCGTGAATGACATCCTAAACCATACTTGCGCACCTTTTGAAATGTTTATATAGACGACATAATCGTTTTCTCGAAGACAAAAGAAGATCACAAAAGTCACATTTCCCTAGTTCACTATGCCCTCAGCCTCGCACACCTCAAAGTAAACTTTAAGAAAAGTGCATTCTTCCAAGAAAAAAGTGGTATTTCTAGGCAGGGCATTTGGCAGCTGTACCGAAAGCACAAAGCAGGAATCCGTTCAAAGAATTTCTAAGTTGGTGAAGCCTTACGACGTACATTCCCTGCGTTTCTTCCTGGGCCTCTCTGGACACTTTAGGGCCTTTATAATAGATTATGCAGTCAAGACACGATGCCTCACACGACTGATGCAGAAAGACGTACCATTCCTGTGGAATGACGAGTGTGAAAGTGCCTACCGTGAACTAGTAAGGCTTATCATATCATCCGACCCTATTCTCCGCATTCCTGACTTCTCCCTGCCGTTTGTGTTGAACACTGATGCATCGCATTATGCAACAGGGGCAGTGCTCTATCAGAAACTCTCAAACGAACCTGACCACCAAAGACATCATGTGGTGGGATACTACAGCTATACATTGAAGGCTGCAGAAGTGAACTACACCACCACTGAAAAGGAAGCACTGGCCGTCTTGAAAGCTGTTCAGTATTTCCGAACTTACCTAGAAGGAGCGAAATTCACACTTTTTACTGACCATCAGGCATTGACACACCTTCTTGATATGGCACAACCACGAGGACGCATTGCAAGGTGGGTTAACTACCTGCAACACTTTGACTTCGTCGTTTCGCACCGCCCTCTGCTCACCGATGCAGACGCCTTTTCCAGATTGCTCGTCTCCGAAACAAGCCAACAGCCGGAACAGATAAATTACGTGAAGCTGTGGGAAGGCACAGAAGAAATGAAAGAGACCGATGGAAAGTACCACGTGCCACCGACAATGGTTCTGAAGATCCTTCACCTTTACCATGATACTCCAGAGTCAGGTGGGTATGATGGGTTATGGCGCACATATAACAAGCTACTGAAGCGGTTTACATGGCCAAGTATGAAACAAGACATTAGCAACTATGTACGGACATGTCACACATGTCAAGTAAGCAAAATGAAGTACGGACAGGCGACTGACATCATGATAATCTCGCAGCTTTCGCGAGTCTCCTTTGAAGTCGTTCACTTGGATTTTGCAGAGCTAAAGAAAGCTGGTGAAGGTGTCAGGAAAACGCAGGCGTTTCTACTGTGGATAGACGAATACACCAGAATGATTACGGCTAAGGCAGGAAAAGAAGACGCCCACAGCGTCATTGCTCTTGTTCAAGCCGAATGTTTTAGACAGACGAAGACCATAGTGTGTGACAACGGACCTGCCTTCCGTAGTGCTAAAATAGCGAAGTGAACTCGAGATCATGGTATGACTATAAAATTTTGCTCTTCCTACCACCCCGCCGCAAACGGCCTTGCGGAGCGTGCCATCTGAGATGTGAAGCAATTGATAAGGATGTAGCCAAAGTTTACAGGTGGGTAGAAATGCTTCCTAGAGGCTGCTGTGAGGAACCATAACCGGTCATACACCAGGGGCTTGGGGTGCAGCCCTCTTTTAGCCACCTTAGGAGTCACGCCAACACTTCCTGCGGATCGCGAACTGGGCATCCTTGGCAAGCTTGAACTTGCCGGAGCAAAGAATAAATTGGTGTGGTTTAGCTTTGGTTAACCCTGGTTGATAGCGAAAGCTTCACTGCCCTGGCTAGGCCCATTGTCGAGCTGTGGCCGAGGTGTGGTTTCGCAATGATATACAGACATGTTCGCAATGAATACAGTCTTTATTCATCATTTCTTTATGCCTATGAAGACACTTCGGTGGTCAGTAAAGTAGTGAGACTTGGTTGCAACTCTCAGCCGGGCCCAACTCTACTCGAGAAACGGCGGCAATGTCTCCTTTCAGGGCTCCGTAAAGGCAAATATATATAGTCTGACGTAGCGTGACCGTGCGCACACGTTATGTCACGTTGGTGAGAACAACAGCGGCTATAGTTCGACCGATGGTTCGACGTACTGGCGCCGCCAACGTAACCAATAAAAGCGCGGAGGCGAATTGGGCTGGTGCAGAGAGAGCGGTTTTGTGGGCATAGCTTGTACTGAAATTCTAGGTTGTCTCCGACTTGAGACCTTTCCAACAGGAGCTTCTTGGGTGCACGTCAGAACATTTACGAGGTCACGGAAGATCACAGGGGCAGAACGTGTCCCTATAACCGCAACAGTGCAGAGAGCACGTGTTCTGGCGCCCCGATGGAAAGAGTGTCGATTACGCAAAAGGTGTGTTGAGCCAGTGCTCGCAAGCACGTGACGATCGATAGTGCGTACTCGAATGATGCAAGGACAAGTAGTGCTATAGTGCAGCAAAAGAGAGAGGGAGGAGAAACACAGACGTTAACAGATATGAGAGTTTCCAGTCTGCTACCCTGCACGGGGGTTGGGGAAACGAGGGTAGAAATATTATTCAGGTATTTTTCAGCGTATTAGGCGAGCACAAGAAAGTGGACGCACATAGCGCTGATGTCACATGTGTCCACCAGCCCAAGTCGCCTCCGCGCTTTTATTGTTTCCGTGAGACGCCGATATTTTCATCTATGGGAACGTATTTCACACTACTCGTCTCAGAGGGGGGTGGTGCTTCTTTTGTGCACTTAAAATGTGCACTTAAAAATGCAAAGATCGAAGAGGGTTTTCTGGATATGCCAAAGAGCTCTCTCGCATTCGATTGCGTACATGTACTATCGACCAAAAAAGTTTACGGACCAAGGGATCTGAGAGAAAGCTGAATATCTCCGCAGCCTCAAAACGCAGCCTGGTATTCCCATTTCCGGCCTCTACTGGTATATGCGAAAAACATTGTGATGTACGGTTTCACTGGCTACTTTTAGATGCTGCTCGGATATTGAGCGTTTACTGAGATCCCGTGGTCCGTAAACTTTTTTGGTCGATAGTACATACGCTGGAAAATACTTTCGTTCGATTCGCTGCGCGGTTATATATATATATATATATATATATATATATATATATATATATATATATATATACAGGGTGTCCCACCTATCACGCAGCACGATTTCAAAAAAAGAGCAACGGCGTTACGCGAAGCAAACCTAGTGCGTATTGTTTCCAGTACAGTGCAGTAGCCGCCAGTAAATTTTTGTTACTAATATTTAATAAATAATTGTAATTAATTATTTAACTCGAGAAGTGCTGTCCTAATTATCAAAGTGTCAATGAGGCATTTGTAGGCAACCACGTGGGGCATCTAACTGCGGTATTTTCAGCGCCGTACTAATTGCGTACTCATTTTTTTTTTTCGAGTGATAAAGAAAGCCCGCGAAGTATAAAAAATACCACGTGACGACGCTCCCACCCGCATCATAAAGGAGCGCCCTGAAGTAAGCTGATTGAAAGCAACGGCTTTTGCCTGTCGCACCGCCCAAGAGACAACGCATCACCTTGACGGTATGGATGGATCCGCAACAGCAAGTTTCGCGGCATAGCAGCGATTTCTTCCTGTCAATTATACTTCACGCTTCTTATCCATCTCTCACGGCTGAGTGAGCCATTTGATAAAAATGGCCCTTGATAACGCGGTCGAAGGCATGCTCTGATCACGGACGAAACGCAATAAGCAATCAAATAGACATATAATATTTCAAAATACCAGCTCTGCTCGCACCGCATCGAAGGAGTGCATGCGCCGCTATACTTCGCGCCAGAAGCTTGCTTCGGACCAAAGCCAAATTAAAGTGAGGGCGTTATTTTTGATGAGTACGTGCTTCCAAAACAGGTTCATGGCAAAAAATAAAAGTAAAATAAACACACTCGGAAGTGACCCGTCCACGTGTACAGAAAAGACAAAACCGATGTGTTCAATTAAGTAATGTTCCACTGCCTAATGTTCCGATTTGGCAATCGGGACGTGAGCGAAAAACAAAGGAAAAAGTCAGATTTCAGGGTTTCCTTATTATCGGTGCATTCGTAAGCGCCGTTGAACACTAACATACCACTTATAGGACGTGTTCGAATAGGTCCCCTTCTGCAGCCACGCAGTACTGAGCCCGCTTTATCACATCTTCAGTGGCTTTTTTGATGACCGAGGGTGGGATTCTGCTGCAGACATCCGTTATTCTTGCCATGAGCTCATCTGACGTCTTCGTCTCGGCTACGTAAACACGATCTTTTACGTAACCCCACAGAAAGAAATCGAGTGGAGAGAGATCAGGTGACCTAGCCGGCCAATGGACAGGCCCGTGCCTTCCAATCCATTGTGTGTGAAAAGTCGCATTCAGCCAGTTTCGTACTCGGCTGCTGCTGTGTGCTGGCGCCCCATCTTGCTGATAGCACAGAAGTGGAAGACGTGACAGCGGGGCTTCGCTGCAAAACCAATCCACCGTCCCTTCAAGGATTTCGTCCACGTAACGCTGTCCAGTCGGTGTCTGATCGAAGAATATGGGACCAATTATATACCACCGTCGTAAATTCCGCACCACACATTGAACACATTGGTGCCGAGTGCGCTTTACCCAGTGTGGATTGGAGTCCCTCAAATAGTGTGCATTATGTAGATTTACCTGGCCATTTCTGCAAAAATCGGCTTCATCTGTCCAGATGATGTTGATAAGAAAATTCGGTGATTCATCGAATTTTGCGAGGATCCAATTCGAAAAATCTATACGATTCTGCAAGTCCTTCGCTTCCAAGCATTGGTGCAAGTTAACGTGGTACGGGTGAAAGGCCGAGTCATTTAATATCCTCCCAACTGACGACTTGGAAATTGGTGCCTGGGTGGCCACGTCTCGCACGCTAGCTTGAGGGTGTGAGGCCATAAATGCCAGAACATCCGCGCGTATGTTATGACTCAAAGATGAAGTCCTCGGCCGCTGTTTCTTGAAGCTGCCGGTTTCTCGCAGGTTTTCATAATTTCTGATGATTATCGATGCGTTGGGTCTACCGCCACACTTCCATGACCGATAAATATTTGCGGCCTTTCTTGTGTTGCCATTTGCAGCTCCCAAAGCAAGCATCATGTTCGCCTTCTGCTCATTAAAATAAGACATGGCGACTGGGGCGATACAAAACACACCTTTAAACCTTTGCGCGGATTTCATCGATCAGCTTCTGCGGTGACAAGTTCTGCGCAGAAAAAAAAAAGCCACCCATGCACCCTATCTAGGCTAGACAACAGCTATCGCAGCTCGTTTCCAACTAACACCAAACGCGATGTGCTCCTTCGGTCGTTGTTGTTGTTGTTGTAGCCTATCACGCCTGTGGCTCCTACCAACGGAGGGGGATTGGCCAAGAAATGGGTGGATTCTTCCAAATTAATATGGAGGATACATTCGGAAATGTATCCTCCTTCGGTCGGGGTAAAGCACAAACGCGGTCACGATTTCTTCTTTCTTTCTTTCGTTTATTTCATTCTGGCTAACTCAGAGGGAGCTTGTTCGAGGGCGCTGCTTTATTATGCGGGTTGGAGCGTCGTCACGTGGTATTTTTTAAATATTTCGCGGGGTTTCTTTATCACTTGGAAAAAATGAGTCCGTAATCAGTACGGCGCTGAAAATACCGCAGTTAGATGCCCCACGTGGTTGCCTACAAACGCCTCATTGACACTTTGATAATTAGGACAGTACTTCTCGAGTTCGATATAATTAAATTAATTAATTAATATCAGTAACGAAAAAATTACTGGCGGCTACTACACTGTACTGGAAACAATACGCACTAGGTTTGCTTCGCGTAACGCCGTTGCTCTTTTTTGAAATCGTGCTGCGTGATAGCTGGGACATCCTGTATATATATATATATATATATATATATATATATATATATATATATATATGAGCTGGTCTACTCGGACAGGCGGACATTACTTGCACAAGAACTTGAAATGCATAATCGAATAATTACCAATAATTCACTAATTAAGTTTTTAACTAATTACCTGATGGCCCATATTGCAATTTACAAATTGTAGCCGGGGAGTTCGCAAGGCGGATCCACTTGGAATTAATTCTCAGGATGACACCAGTTTCAAGATATTAATTCCCGAACTTTGCGGAGAAATGCATTGGCGTTCCAGTTAATTTTTTGCGTGAATGCATAAAGCGACGTTTTGTTAACATACTAACTGGAACGCCAATGCATTTCTCCGCAAAGTTCGATAATTAATATCTGGAAACTGGTGTCATCCCGAGAATTCGTTCCAAGTGGATCCGCCTTGCGAATTCCACGGCTACAATTTTTAAATTGCAATATGGGCCATCAGGTAATTAGTTAAAAACATAATTAGTGAATTATTGGTAATTATTCGATTATGCATTTCAAGTTCTTGTGCAAGTAATGTCCGCCTGTCCGAGTAGACCAGCTCATTAACAAGAATTGGGCTATCTGCCACAGACAACCTTAAATAAATTTTGAAAGTGTTCGCTGAAACACCCTGTATATATATATATATATATATATATATATATATATATATATATATATATATATTACTACCCTCTTATCAAATGTGCATTTTCCTTTTTGGTATGGAAAGATCGTGTATAAAAAGCACAACGACAAATATGTGCCCACATTCAAATCCTCTGACTATAAGCGCTGAGGCACTCATTGCGTCAACCGCGGCTGAAAATGAAGCTATAGGCCGCGCGCGGAAAACGTATACGTACTACGCCTGAGTTGGCACACAGTCATAACCGTATTTATTGCTGCTTGTGTCAGGGGGCGTATGACCTACGGCACAGGTATGCGTCAGGCTTAGCATAAATCGTTACGCATGGCTTCATTGTTGCCCGCACTCACCCGCCGTAACTGGAGATGTATATGCACCCACCGTGTACATGCGTCAGGTTCAAGTTTTCAAGTGTGTATTGCGAATGCCGACAAACATGTCCTCCAAAAAATGAAAATCGCGACTTAACCACCTAATTTCCGCGTCAACCTCGCTGCTGCACATGCCGCTTGCGGCGCCATCGCCTTTTCTGTGCTGTAAAGAGAATGGCGGGCCACGGTGGCGAGGAGGGGTTGGCGTGCGGCTTGATTCATGTTTATGTTGCACTTTGCTCGGTTCAAACAGCATTTAAGGCAGAAAGTTGGGCTAGTTAGAATTTATACAACATGTTCCAGCGCATAAGAAAAATTGAAAAGAGATGCAGAGACAAAAAAGAAGACAGGAAAGGTAGAGCGCACTACATTCTGTGTCGTCCTTTCGTCTCGGCACATCTTTTCAATTTTTCTTACGTGATGGAACATGTCTGTGTTTAAACAGGTCAAGTGCCAGCCCTTTTAACAACTACAGTCATTTATTTCTGTTGTTCCGTGTAGAGAATGGCGGATGTTGCAGCTGCTACAGCGCAATGGCATGCGGCAAAGGCAAGGTCAGCGTTTTTTTTTTTTTTTTTTTTTGCATGTGGCTGCAAATGCGTCAGCCACACGCGTGTAAGAGCCCCCCTTTAAGGCTGTAAACACCAGACGCAAATTTTATACGTAATTTTTTTTTATTTTATGGGAGTCGATACAAGAATGCCCATGATAAGAATGATCAATTAAATTCAACGGACAATGAAGCCAAGGAAAGCATAGGGTTAACTAGCTGTGGTTGAAACTGAAATGTAGAAAAATGAAAATCGACGAAAAGATAACTTGTCGCCGGGGAGACACGAACCCACAACCTCGGCATTGCGCGTACGTTTCGCTACTAATCCGTACACTATCTTGGGTATTTCTGTGCAGGAGATCTAGTTCTGGGTGGGTTAGCCAGCGCCACTCAGGGCCATGGCGAGCGGTTGTGGAACACTCTTTTTTGCCCGATGACGTCGTGTAACTCGTGAACTTAGGTGAAGCTGGCAATGGCTAATAAACCCTCGTATGCTACATAATGGCATCAAGGCGGCAGATTTCGGGACCCTCGCTAAGAATGAACGAGATGAAGGGAAACAGAGGGGCTCGAATTTCGGGGCCTGTCTTCCTGAGCTTAAGCTAAGTATAGCAACGCTGTCTTGTTTTCAAAGATGGTCAGACGGTCCCAAGGAACTCGCAGTTGCAACAAATGTACCAAGGTACTACCATCCTTTTGACATGAAGCGCAAGTGATGTCGCTGCAAGCACGAAAGGCTATCCTCGTTGCAGAAGCAGGGGATCTGTAATTGATTGAATACATTTTTATAGAACAGGTGGCCCGTGGCCTATTGAGAAAAAGGGGGGAGGGGTGGGTGCAAGGGTAGAGCCGGCTCAGGAGTCCCGTCTCTGCAGCATACGCAATCAGCGAGTTTAAAACTTCTTTGATCCGGTTGCTTGAGCCGGCAGGGCTTATCCAGGCGTCGTAGTTCGCAGGTCACCAGGTGTGTCCACTGATATCAGGTGGATCGTATATCCGGGCGGCTTAATTAGCGTCACAGTCCCAGAACAAGTGAGCGGCACTGGGCCGGTCCTGTTGTGGGCAATCTGGACTGATGATGATGATGATGATGATGGTATGCCCTTTGAAGCGGGGTGGTGACAAATGATCACCTAGGCCGGTATTTTGTAGCGATGCCTTATGACTTATTCTATACTAGTCTTATCATCCACTGCTCACGGCCGGCTGATCCCGTTGATAACACGAGCGGACCATCGCTCTGACCACTGACAAAGCGCGATAAGCGCGAAAAGGCATTAGCACCGGAAATGCATCGCTACAAAATACCAGCCCTATAGCCTGCTTGAATTGATCAGGTATGTTATACATGGCTTTTCATTCTAGCATTTTTGTATACATCTCCTTGATGCTTTTTTTTTTTTCTCTTCCTCAAAACTTCTCTACCCACCTTGCATAATGCTGCTTATGTCTGTAACGGATCCGGTCGTGTCAATCTCTTCCCTGCTTTTTTTCCACCAATACTATAAAGGCCTCTTGCTTATCTCGACTGCTGACCGGTTGATGCTTCCGTCCACTTTATTTGTGAGTTAAAGCGACCGCTGGCGGTTGATCAACATCAATATGAACGTAGGCGAGCTTTCTGGTGAAAACGCGGCCTCTTGCGTGGGCCGATCCCGGAGAGTGCACAACCACGCCAAAGAAATTACGTAATTTTCTGGTTTCCGTATTTGTTTCGCACTTTTAATATTTCAGTCTGAGAAGATTTAACGTAAAACGCATGCGTGTGGGTGTTTGTTTCATCACATTTGTTTGTGTATTGTCATTCTCAAAATTCTGAGGAATAGCTTTGCCGAGAATGCAAGACAAGGTATGAGCAACTTTAATGATAGAATGGTGTGGCATACCTAAAACATCTGGGGCAACGTCGATTACCTCAGATCTCCGTGGGCGCTTGCGGCAGTATACAGTTGAGCCAGCGTTCTAGGACATCTGGCGTCAGGACGAATCCGGACCTCAGCCGATATAGGAGTATCTGACCGGCTCTTGAAATGCTGTCTGGCAGTTGGTTCAGATCTAACAGAAATTGGCGCAAAGAGCACGTTTTCTTTTGCATTGTGGCGTTTCGCAATGTAGGATGTGGGTCGTACAGGTTGCGTGCATCCGGCATAGACGATGGGAGAGAAGGTGTGACCGCTCGGGTTCGGATTTCTGCACGAGCGGCCTCGTGGGCCTTCTCATTACCGGCCAGTGCCCTCATGGCCTGGTACCCAGTGAAGAGTGAGGCTGATGCCTGCGCTTTCGGCGGCGCGGCAAGCTCGTTTGGCGACAATTGCTGGCGAGCTGGTGTACTGGAAGCGGTGAAACTCTTGTAGAGCAGATTGACAGTCAGTGTGGATGTGCAACACGGTGGCTTCAGTGTACAGGTGTCGTTCTTAAATCACAGCTACGATAGCATGGAGTTCCAACTCTGATGTGTCGTCCTTGGTGGTCATTGCATAGGATTGCGTGCGACCAGCCCTGAGCGCATGATAGGCAATGGCACTACCATATTCGGTGGTCGCTGCGTCGGTGTACATGTGTTTAGCATTCGCAAGCGTGCAGCGTATACGCGTTCATGTCTTCGCGCGTAGGCTGCCCGTCGTTCTGTGTGCTTGTGTCCCATGTTGCGCGGTAGTGGCGTACGGTTGACGATGTCGAAATCGTCCCATGGAGTTTATCAGAGTGCTATGTTGGGCGATAGTTGGTGCATATATTAAGAAGCATGTGTGGCGTAAGGTTAAAATCAACGGAAGAAATAAGAGGAGACAGAAACAGCGCCAAACTCGCAACTAATTTTATTCCAGGAAGCACCCAATATACGTATATGCACAGGAGATACATGCGCACAGCCATTACACTCGCTGCACGTGCATGCATGCTGACAAAATAGTTGAAATCGCAAGACAGCTATCACAAGCCAGAGAAACTTTGAGCAAACCGAATCTAAAATTTGAAATTCGCTTTTGTTTTGTGAAGTGAAACCGACGGAACGCTAATGCAGGAATCACCTTTTTTCTTTATGTGAAAGGTTTCTAGCAATTCTCGAGCCAATGCACTCGACTCTTTCCTAGCCACGTGTTATCAAATTGCGGCACGCAGCCGCATAAGGCATAGCGGAAGGGCCAGTGTGACCCTGTTTCATTCTTAATCAATAAACTATATGTTCCCTTAAACCGTCATTAGTGCAACGTCCTGTTTAGCCAATATACACTCTGCCACAGCGCAGATGCATCTCATAGATTGTGCCCACGGCGAAACGCAGAAAAGGCATGCTGACTTGCTTATTTTCGCACACAGGCTTAGCACTTCGGGACAAAATGCGGGCACAAAACATCGAGAGCTTGTTTGCAGCTGAAAAGACCACTGGCCCATAGTGCCGGCAAGGTAGATAATACGTGGTAGCGAAGCTCCCATAGAAGCCCATACGTTCAAAACATGGCGGTTCATCGGGCTTAGCACCATCTGTGTGAGGATAGAACACTTCCGGCGGAAGAAAAACTATTGTGACGTCATATCCGTTAAGGACAGAAGTGACGTCATTTTGTTTTCAAAGGCGCGAAATTTGTTTTCGGAGGCCTGCCACTACAGCTGTATATTCAAATGTCCCGCCATACGACTTCATGGGCGTTCCGAGCTTTCAGCGCAGAAAGCGATGCCGTACGGGTGTCGAAATCGCATCCCTGCACAGAACATACTTTCTTTGGAGGCCGACGAACGCTTTGGGCGTAAAGTGCTCGTCCTCTCGTCGGACGCCAAGCCCGTCGGCCAGCGCTGTCGCACGAAAACAACTAAATTAAACAATTATCTGGCGGTCGCAACTTACCGTTTTTGACTGAATAGGTTAAGAAACAATGAGACTACCCGCGTCACCAAATTCAGACAAACGTCGGCCAGCAAAACAACACAACATGTGAGGGGGGCGTATTGTAACAGGTTAACTTTACGAGCGCGCCTTTCTGCACACTTCAAGAGCTGCATTGCATTGCAAGTGATAGCGGCTTCAACGCACGCCGCTATTGGTGGGCGCTCTTACGGTGGGCGCTGAAAAAAGGTATTTATTGATAACGATCAAGTAAAACAGAATTGTCTCTTTTTTTCTCACCATCCGTATATAAAATCGATTAGGAATTTTATTTTCGTTGAACGAATCTAACTGTGTCTCTTTTTATTTATAAAACGCTTTTTTCTTTCCCAATGTTTGTTTCCGCCAAACATAGTCGGACTTCAATCGCTGCTCCCATAACCACTCTTGCTGATGTCGGTGACAATTCGTTCTCAACCGCTTTTCGCCCGAAGCTTCGCGACCTATGTGAATAGACCTTGCTGCCGGTTTGCAACCTTTTTCAGGTTATGGTATACCTTGTGGATGTATGGCACAACTTGTGGTCTTTTTTCAACAGCGGAGCTGTTTAAACCAGCCGTAATTTGTGGTTCGTATCAATAAACTGCCGCGCCGTAGCTATGGCAACCAGGAGGAGGAGGAGGAGGAGACCGCGTGCGCACGTGGTCTCCGCCTCGCCAGCTCCCTCCCTTCCCGACCCCCGCCTCTCTTCTCTCCGCGGTGCGCTGAGCCAGGAGAAAAAAAAAAACGCTCGTAGGCAATAGGGCTACCGATCAACACAAGCACGAACAGGTTACTGGATCTAGGTCTACATAATACGTTGGGGGAATTGATAGAGGCACAGAACATAGCGCAATACGAACGTCTTTCCAAGAGCAGGACGGGCAGATACATATTAGAAAAGTTAGGCATCGGGTATCACGCTCAACACGGCATCAAAGTCGACGTACCCAGCAGCCTCAGGGACAAGTTGGTCGTCCCTCCGCTACCAAAGAACATGCACCCGGAATATCACAGGGGTAGAAGAGAAAACAGAGCGCAGGACGTACAGAGGAAGTGCGGCAAATGTGAAGACGCGGTGTTCGTGGACGCGGCCAGGTACGCGCGCAGGCGCGCCTTCACGGCCGCGGTGGTAGATCACGAGAACACTTGCAAAACTAGTGTCACGGTACGCACGGTGCACGCGGAAACAGCGGAGGAGGTAGCCATCGCGCTAGCGGTGGCCACCACCGAGGCCGAAGTGATCATCAGCGACTCCCAGACGGCAATTCGCAACTATGCCAACGGCCGCATCTCCCCCGAGGCGTTACGAATACTACTCGCGGGCAAAACCGGGAATAAAGAAGTTTACATCGTATGGGCACCCGCCCACACCACATCACTCGCCGGCAACGAGGCGGCGCACGGGGCGGCTCGAGGGCTTACGGACCGAGCCGCCAACCACACTACCGCCGCCTCGGACACGACGTCTGGTGAGGGGTGGGTGTGGGAGGATCGCCTGACGAGTTTTAGAGATATAACGCAACACTACAGACTGGCGAGGTGCAAATTTCCGCCACCACACCAGAAACTGAACAAGAGACAGGCGGTCGCATGGCGACAGCTGCAGACAAGAACGTTTGTAAACCCGGTGATCTTGAATCTCTGTTACCCAGAGCTTTATTCGTCCAACCAATGCAAGTTTTGTGAGGCCAGGGCAACCCTGGAACACATGTTATGGGAGTGCAAACGAGGGGGGGTTCCAGACGGGGACGCAGCCTCGAGCCGAACGCGCTGGGAGACTACGTTGCTCAGCTCCGCCCTCGAAGACCAACTCTGGGCCGTCCAGCGGGCCGAGGAAGCCGCCAGAGCTCAAGGGCTCCTGGCCGACACCTAGGCAGGGGTATTCGCCCAAATCCCCGAATAACTCGCCGGATTATAAATAAAGTTATCATTCATTCATTCATTTTAGGCGCCGACGCGTCCAGCGCTAGTCACGCGAAATGGCGCTAACGCGTTCGGCGTCGGCAAGAAACAGCATTCTTGGCACTGTGCCAACCTTGGTTAGCCTGCCTGCGTTTGTGGCATGCCCGGAACGCTGTCGCTCGTAGGCGCCGACGCGTCCAGCGCTAGTCACACGAAATGTCGCGAAAGGGAAGGTACCTCCGAAAATGATCGCTCGAGAATACCTTCCCACATGCGTAGTTAAGTTAAACCAAGTTAAGACCTAGCAGTAGCAGCCAGTAACACTTGAGGATCGGCACTTTCGCTGTGCCCAAGCTCTGTACGACCGAGTGCAAACTTGCCCGTTTTTTTCTTCTCTCCCTGCAAGAGGCCATGTCTTCTGCTGACGCCTTCAACTTCTGCACCAACGATTCATACACGCCGATAAACATAGAGTTTTCTAGAATAACTACTAGAGGGAACTAGCGATCGTTCACCCACCCATGGGTATGATGGGTATTACGTGGATTTGTCTGATCTTCGTGCTTGGGGCTTCAGACATTCCCGTGGCTTCGTTTATTACGCTT
The DNA here is from genome assembly GCF_013339745.2 of Dermacentor silvarum. Taxonomy (NCBI): domain Eukaryota; kingdom Metazoa; phylum Arthropoda; class Arachnida; order Ixodida; family Ixodidae; genus Dermacentor; species Dermacentor silvarum. The sequence continues at coordinate 94,983,891 of NC_051154.1, read as the reverse complement.
ATCTGGCCTAAATTGGGCAAAATTGCAAAGCACTGATTTACTTTCTTTAAGGCGAAAGCTTTGGGTTTCTTTGTTGGCGGTGACCTTGGCGAAACTGCGCCGTGACGAAAAAAGTCACAAGCCTGCGCGGCACACGCAGCACAGTCACAGCGTAAGCTAGTGGAGCGGCTCAAGAGTAGCTCCAATTTGGGCACCTCGCACAACAGGGTCTTTGCGGCAGTCTGTTCGCCTCGTTTTGACGAGAACAATCTGAACTGTCCGCCCGGCGTCGACGGCGAGCTGCGGCTTGTAATGCTCTCTACACAGCAGTCTGCTGAGCGCGATCAAGCCTTACAATTACAACTTCCATGTCGGGCGCAACGCGTTTGCAGGCACCTCAACCAGATGGCGCCACCATACTGGCGGAGGCTCGGCAAATCGGGAGCGCGTTGATTGCGCGCCTCGTCTGAATCGCATATCGTCGTCTGCACCTGTGGACGCTGCGTTTGCAGGCATCTTACGTAGATAGCGCCACCTTACTGGCGGAGGCTCGAGTCGTCTCCCCGTGCGTTTGCCTTAGGGTATTTTCCGCAGCCCGATAGCAAGCGCTTGCGTGGCTCAGTGGTAGAGTATCCGGCTCCCACGTAGCGGGCCCGAGTTCGATCCCGGCGGGAATCGGGTACTTTTTTCGCGTTTCCGGCGATAGCGGTTACGCGGCGGACGCCGGCGGCGGCATCATCGCGACCTGAAACGGCTATTGGAATGAGCCCATAAAAGCTTACGCTGTAAAATGGCCGACGCCGCAGAGAGTAAAAACATGTCAAAAAATGATCGGATTGACGTCACATTTCTCAGGGAGGTTCTAGTAAACAAAGTAAATCAGTGGCTTTTAAAAGTAAACTTGGTACATTTCGGTCTGGGTGGGAATCGAACCCGGGCTTCCGGGGTGCGAGACAAGCATGCTTCCCTGAAGTAACGGCTGCTCATTTTCGTTTCTTTATTACATGGAAAACAAAACTGAAGGAGAAAGATACATCTTTCTTAAGAAGGTCAGTGAGAGGGCAAGCGATGTCGACAAATTTTTCACAAATCGCCGGAACTACGGGCATCGTTTGTTGAACAAGGTACAGGAAAATTTAGCACGGCGTGAACTTTCTGTGGATCAGGTTGGATTCCGGCAGCGTTTACGAGATGGCCGAGCATGGTAATTTCACGGCGACCTAAATTGCACTTGGAGGAGTTTAGCTGAAGGCCAGCCCTGCGAAACACGGAGAGTATGGTCATGAGGCGCCTGAGGTGGCTCTCAAACTTCCACGAAAACACAATCACATCGTCGATGTAATAGAGGCATGTAGACCACTTCAAGCCGCGCAGGAGAGAGTCCATCATGCGCTCGAATGTAGCTGGCGCATTGCATAATCCAAAGAGCATCACTTTAAATGGGTACAGACCGTCCGGTGTGATGAAGGCGGTTTTCTCGCGGTCCATCTTATCGACACTAATCTGCCAATAGCCGGAGTGGAGGTCAATTGATGAAATGTATTTGGATCCGTGAAGGCCGTCAAGAGCGTCGTTAATGCGACGCAGGGGATAAACATATCCTTCTTTGTTATCCTGTAGAGGTGATGGTAGTCAACGCAGAAGCGCCACGAGTTGTCTTTTTTTTTTCTAAGACAACCGGTGATGCCCACGGGCTACTGGAAGGTTCAATGATGTCCTTGTCCATCATCCTGTCGACCTCTTTCTGTGTGATGGCCCTTTCTGGTGCGGAGACACGAAATGGCCGCCTATGAATGGGGCTCCATGGCGTCACCGCGGTGTTCATGCGATGCGTGAAAACAGATGTCTGACCAAGTGGACCGTCGTCCAAATCAAAGATATCCCGATAAGATGACAGGAGGTGACGAAGAGCTGTTGTTTGCTCGGAAGGAAGGTCAGGGGCAATCATCTTACAAACATCGTCCGCAGGCGTCGAGTACGAAGGAGTGGGTGACAAAGGTCCGTTGGTACTGAGGAAGGATTCAGCGGCCAAAGAAGAAATCTCAAATTCTTCCAAGGAGTGAGAAGTGCTATGGCAATACCGTGTGACAGCACATGCGTCCAAAATCCAAAATTGAGGATGGGCACGGGAGCGCAGTTTTCGAGGATCCGGATTAAGGTGCTCGGTAGGGCAATATTGTGTGACAAAACCACGTCAGTAAGCGGCGACACGACGTACTTGCCATCAGGTACGGGAGGACAGAGCGTCAGGAGGACATTTGTAGCCGCCTGTGGAGACAGCCTTGCAAACTCAGCAGAACATAAGCGCGTAGAAGCACAAGTTGTTGCGTCGGCAGGAAGCGGCAGATCCAGCTGTACAACACCTACGGAGCAGTCAATTTGGGCAGAGTGTTTCGAAAGAAAGTCGAGGCCGAGAGTTTGGTCGTGTGGACAGTGCTCAAGGACGATAAATAAAACAGCGCTATAATGGCCCGCAGTGGTCACACGTGCTGTGCACATTCCAAGAACAGGTGAAGTACTCCCATCGGCGACTCGCACAGTGCACGGTACGGCGGGCGTCAGTACCTTTTCGAGCCTTCGGCGGAGAGCAGCGCTCATATAATTGAAAGCTGCGCTCCTGTGTCAACGAGAGCTGTAACAGGAACACCATCAACTTCATTGTCCAGTAGGTTTCCACGTGTGTAGGCAGGGTCAACAGAGGATTTGTGGGCCAGGTCGGAGTTGCAGCTTCACCTCCGGGAGCTGCACCGCCTAGTTTCCCGAAGGGAAGCGACCGGTTGCAGATGCATGGGGACGAAGAGCGGTGAACGAGAGGCGAACGGGACTGACGGCCTTGCGGGGACGGGGAGCGGCTGGATCTTGGTGGAGCGCTGTCGGCGTTGATGTTCCTAGGCGGCGTGTAGGGCAAGAAAGTGCGATTGTCTGGTACTTGGCGGTAGTGACTCGGCGACGACCAGCGGTTACCGCAATGACGGGCGATGTGTCCAATACCAGAACAATTAAAACAGATGTGTCTGTCATCCGCTGTGTGCCAGTCAGCTGGGTTGCGACGGAGTGGCGGAAAGCTTTGCGTCTGGGAGCGAGCGGCCGGAGGAATCTGGTAAGTGTTCTTATGGCGGACCGAGCAGAGAGCTGGAATGCCCAAACTCGCTATTTCCTCCCGAACGACCGCTTGTATAAGCGAGATAGCGGGCACGCTTTCCCGACAGTCGGAACGAATTGGAGCCGGAGCCATGGCCTCAAGCTCACGGCGAACGATACGCGTTATATCTTCCGGTCCTGTCGGCTGAACGAACCGCGGTGGGTCTTCGCACGAAGATGTCGCGGCGGTATTGGCAAATCTGTCGAAATTTTGAGGGACGCGGCGGCCTTTCGCTTGTTCGAAGCGCCGGCACTCCTTTATAATTGCATCCACAGTGGCACAATCCTTACACATCAGGAGATTGAAGGCATCGTCTGCAATACCTTTTAGTATGTGACCAATCTTGTCTGCCTCGGTCATGTTAGCCTTGCGGCAGAGAGCCAGCACATCCTGTATGTACACGACATAGGATTCTGTGGACGTCTGAGCGCGGCATGCAAGTTTTTTGCTTCCAACTGACGACCGACAGGTCTGCCAAACAGGTCTCGCATTTTTTCTTTGTAGGCATCCCAGCTCGTTAGGTCAGCTTTATGCGTATCGTACCATTGCTTCGCAGTTCCTCTCGGATAAAACATCAGGTTTGCTAGCATGCATCATTGCTGGATCCCCCCTGTTGTTGTCGCACACTCGCTCGTACATTGCAAGCCAGTCCTCGACGTTGGCGTTGTCCGTACCACAAAATGTCCCCGGGTCCCGCGGATGAGTGAGGATGACCGTTGGCATGGACTGCTGAGGCGTTGTCGGTTGTGCCGGTTGATCTGTCATTGCGGCGGCAGGTAGATGACTTCCGCTGCGAATTTCCATGAATAGTACCCCGCACCTTCCACCAAAATGTTGCAGGAAGAAAGCAGGTCCACGAGTGTAGAACAATGTATATTTACAAGCGATGTATATGGCGTTCAGGCAACGCCAGAGTCTTCGTCTTCCTCTCTTTAGTGTCCCCTTCTTCTTTTCCTTCATCGTAGCAATATATTACAGTGCGGACATAGCTACACACTTAAAACTCAGGCAAAAACACACATGCGTCTAACAAGTACATTCAGTTAAGCGGAGGTTCCTGCGCAGCGTACATACTTCTTACATAAGCTGCATTTTCATGAAAGAATGATCTTGTAGATCGCGGGCTTTCGGCATGGCGATAACACATTCTAGGTGTACATAGGCTGTATAAACCTAATACTATGAACATGTCATAGGGAGGACCGCCCCTAATCTTAAACGGTAGGAACCTAATTGGGTATGTAGTGATGTCAATGTCCTTCTTAAGCGTCCGTTGGAGAATGCCCCAGAAAAGTATATAGCATCCGTACAGTCTATAAAACAATGATCTATAGTTTCAGCACGAGGACAGAGTCGACAGTTCGTTGACCACGGCACGAAGCAGCCCCTCGCGTTCAACCAGGTTTTAACAAAAAATGTTTCCGAATGCAATTAAAAAATGTTTTAACTCCAGGAGGTATACACGTTTTACGGACCCGCCTAAGTACATCCTGATAAGGCCTATTAAAATAAGGTGCACGATACAAAGGATTTGGGAAAATCTAGTCCACCAGGGCAGCAGAAACTGCTTTTCAACTCGCAGTGAAAATCTACTCCATGCTGAATCTAACTTTCAAGAAAAGAAATGAGTCAACGACCACCTTGAGAAAGCCCCAAGGAGCCTATGGGACATCTTTGGCATCTGATGACACTACTATATTAGGAAGATGATGAACTAATCGGAGCTGTAACATTTCACGCAAAAACGGATTGTCACTGTCTCGAAATAAAAACAGGCGAGAAACTATTTGTCTGACGAAGAGATGGGCTAATCCAAGGCCAGCTCATTCAAGCGGGACGAACAGATTATCGCGCCATTCACAACTCCAGCTCCAACTAAATGTTGCAAATACGCGATGCAGTGTCTGAATGCGAAGTCGTTAGCAGTGCAGTACTTGCAGCACATACATGAGGCGGGAAGCTAAAAACACGTTGCACACTTCCGCACGACTGAACATTGACAAATTCCGCCCTCGCCATGAATTCACTTTACTTTGCATTTTCCCAACTTCTTCCGACCAATGATTGTTGCGATTTCGATACTGTGAGAAAGGTACGCCTAAATAGCGCAGATCTTTATTCCATTGAATGCCTGCGTAATGTGATGGCATTGTGGCCCATAGTCCAAACCAAAAACCTGAACTTTTTTCAATGCTAATGCTAGCACCAGAAGCCGCACAAAATTCTTCTGTAATTGCAAGAGCAGTCTTTACACTCTTTTTTATCAGCACAAAAGAAGGCCAAGTCTGCATATGCAAGAACGCGAATCTCATTTGACGGCAGTTTACACCCTTGGAAGTTTTGTTGTTTCAGAATGCTCATACAAAGTGGCTCTAAATACAGGCAGAACAGAAGCGGTGACAAAGGGCATCCTTGTCTTACTGTTGATAAAAGCCTAATGGGATCGGAGAGAGAACCATTCACTATCAGCCTCGTTGAGCCGTTAGCATAACATACTAGTGATTCACCCTGTCGAACGCCGTAGCCAGATCTATAGCTGTACCATTGCTACTTGTCCAATCCCCTGAGTTACATATTCTAGCACCGACCTCGCAACATGAATGTTTGTCTGAATGGACAAACCTCTGATGCCACATGTTTGATGATCACCTACCACAGATCTTATCACGTCTTGTAAACGGTTAGCTAATACTTTTGCAAAGATTTTATAATCCACATTGCATAAGGAAATAGGCCGATATCCGTCCACTTTTTGCAACTTAGTTTCATCATTGCTTTTGGCTCTGAGGACCGTGTGCCCTTCGTATATTAGGGCAGGTAGGTACCCTACTTCCAAGGCCTCACGGTACACCTGAAGTAATAATGGTGACAAGAGGGAACGAAAACACTGAAGAAATTCGGCAGTAAGGCCATCCGGGCCGGGCGTCTTGCCTTTGCATGCAGTTGCATGCATTCCCATGCTGGCTGCATGAACTGCTCTGCTTGCAGCTCCCGTAGACACTAGCGCCGAAGTTCCCTCTAGTAATTGCATGAAACTCTATTCTGATTAATCCCAGATAAGGAAAACGAGCTGCAACCGACCGCGAAACTTGTAAGATAAAACTCTCGTCCGCTGTGTGCTCGCACTGATTTCAGTAGCGCAGAATGAAGGCACAACGCAGCTATAGTCCTTTTCACAACTTTCGAATGACCTGAATCAAAGGGAAGCAAATCTTCCCGCGCTGAGCGATGGCCACTGGCAGCGCAGGAAGGTCGTCAACTGCATGGCCAATGTGAGACAGGAGCGCTCTTCCCTGCGGGGTGTGTCGCAGGCGTGCATCATGGCCCTCTTGTGCAGCTGCAATCATGGCATACCTTCGGAGCTCTACGATGCTTGTCTCCTTCGGTAGTCCTGTTATTACCCACAGCGCCGCGTCGCGCAGTGTTTGCACTTGCTTTACTTGCTTGCGGGTCAATGTGAACGCTCGGGTGCCATAAAGTGCTCGACAAATTAGCGGAGCACGTACGCGGTGCCGTGCGACATCTGTTCCGGCTCCTCCCATTCTATATACATAAGTGCAACGTATGCTGCCATGTGCGCTTTAGTTGGGAGATCCGCTGTGCGGCTGAGCCGGTGTGATCTATTGGTATGCCAAGTATGCGGATGGTCGTCGAGGACGCGGCGACGGTGCTACCTGCAGAGAGAGAGAGACAAAAACGGAAAGGCAAGGAGGTTAACCGGAAGAGATTCCGCTTTGCTACCCTGCACTGGGGGAAAGGCAAGGGGAAATGAGAGACGGAAAGAATAGCGGAGAGATCAAGCAAAAGGCACGAAACAAAAAGTTACAGTGACGTCTCACTTCGTGAACGCAGGTTACGCGAATGCGCATGGGTGCTACTCCCTTTTTGTGCATTGTGCGTAGAATGTTTTAAAAAAGCTTTGATTGTGTGTAAATGTGGCGGTTTTTCAAGGCTTATTTTATTTTGTATGTTTTATGTCCGTTTTTAGATTTTATAAAGTGTAAATAAGTGCAGTAAAGTTTCTTTTCCGTAGTGTTGAGGGACGAGGTCCCTATGATATAGCTCGGCGGGGGTGAAGTATCAGACAGGAAACGTGGTAAAAACTTGAACTAACTGTATTTACAGAGAGTGCGAAGGGCAGGCCCTCACTCTTCTACACCTAGCTCGGTGTTAGAGCCCAGAACGCTGTCAGGACGTACATACGTAGTCCGGAGCCTCACCGTTCTACCCCTGCGTGGTTACAGCCCAGACTGCCCGTGAGCAGCTCCATACTGTGGTTATAAAGGCAATAAACAAAGGAAAAACAAAAATGGGAAAGAGAAAGCAGGAGACCCATGCAAGAATGGAGTTGTGCTCCCTCTCGCTGCTAGCGCTGGCTGTGCAACCGGCTCACTCCTTTCCCTGCTCGCGGCTCTAGCATTCCGATGCACAGTTGTCGATGGTCACGTGCACTTGACTCCCGCTCACCCAGTTGCCAGTAGCGGCCAAGGCCGTCAGACACAACGACGCAGCTAATTAGGCGGGGGGGGGGGGGGGTAGCGGGCAATCAGTTTCATGGTCCGTTCTTCCCGTATGCCAAGGGAAGTAAGGGTTCAGTGCCCGGCGACGCGTTTTGTGCTTGGCTGTGACGAGCGAGAGCCGGTCATTAACTTGGGTTAGGCCGTCCTTTTTGAGGGAGCACAACCTGTCACTGCTGTCAGTCATTCGGTATTACAAATGGCGCATACCTCAATGACGCATGCTCGGCCTTACAAGTGCCATTAGGAAAGATGGTAAGGAACTGTAAGGAAATACGCAGTATTTATAGTTTCAAGCAGTTTGGTGATGCACTATTCACACTACTCGTTTACCCCTTCCTCCTCTTCTGGAGTCTCCTGGGCACGCCAAGTCCGTGCCTTTTTCCGGACTTGTTCAGCTCGATCGGCGCTTCGCGACGACTTCGGGGTCGGTCGACTCGAGTTCGGCCTGCTGCCGCTTGCGTCACTGCTCCGTTGTTCTCGCTCGGCGCTTGGCCTCGCGATCGCGAGACGAACCCGGTAGTTCCTTAGCGCACACAGAATCCGTAGCAACTAACAGGGGTGGTCAACCCAGCGCGCCTCTGCCTACCCTCCTCCTCCGCGACGCTTCGCCTCCTTTCTCCTTCCCCGCTTCGCTCAACGCCACCTAGACTTTCCTCTAGAGGACGTTGCTTTGGCGTGTGCTCAGCGCGCTCCTCCGTACTTTCCCCGGCGCGCGATTCTCTTCTCCACCTCCAGGCGCCTTCCTCCTCCGGCGCTCGCTTTCCTAGCGGCGACACACATAATCTCGCCAATTTCACAGACGGGGCATGTACGCCTGCGCGTAAAAAATAAATAGAGGAGGTGGGGAACGTCCTTGAGAATTATAGTCTCTTTAATAAGCTACTCGAACGCAAAAACTTCAAGAGTGCCTTGACTGACTTGTGGTGTGATGACTGTATAGGCCGGCGTTCCAGGACTGTCTGCTCCGAAAGCGGCCGCTCGACAAGACGGGCCAGCGCGGTCGCGATTTACTGCGTGTGTGCGCTGTATCGGGGACAACGGCAAGAAACGGATTCAATAGTTTCCTCGTTGCCGCAGTGGTGACATGCAGCACTATATTTCCTTTTGATGAGGAAGGCAGAGGATTTGGTAAAAACGACACCAAGCCACAGTCCGCAAAGTACTGTTCTCTCGGGTCCAGATAGTCCAGGTGGAGGAAAAAGTCGAAGACAGGGAGCCAGTCGATGTAGACGTGTGCGCTGGAAGCTTTTTGTCAGACAATACTGCCGTATATCGTGTATACCTTCCATCAGATTACACAGCTTCAGTGAGAGTTCTGTTTCCCCCTTGGTGCTTGGTTCAGCCACAAGTTCGACTGACAGTACCAGGAATTCAAACGAAGGCACAACTCTCATCACCAGCTCTCAAAAAGCTTTCGCTGCTCTTGCTGTACGAAAAATACAATGATCATACCCATCTGTACACTGATGGTTCAACCACCGTGGACGGGTCTGGGATTTTTTCTGCGAAAGTCACCACCGTAAAGTTCAAGACATATCATCAGACGACATCGACAGCCGCGTAGCTTGCTGCTCTTCGTAGCGTACTTCGCATAATTCGTGAGGAACCATCTCAAAAATTGAGTGTTTTCAGTAACTCCAAGGCAGCTCTACATTGCTTGCTTTCCGCCTTACGCGCCGTTGATCCTATCACCAGCTCTATCACCATACGAAAAAATAGTGCTGGAAATCCGAGATCTCCTTCATCACCTCGTCGAGAAAGAACAAGACGTCACATTTCAGTGGCTCCCTAGCTAATATGGCGCAATGGGCAACGAATATGCTGATGAAGCTGCTCGAACTGCTCATGAAGACGGCGGACAGGAACCAATCCCGCTGTCAAAAACAGATGCAGCAGCGAAACTTCGAGTGCTTGCAAATGATGCCACACAATCGTTGTGCTACCTCCAAAATTTAGTGAAAGGATAAGTGATAATACGCATTACCAGCCCCAGCTGTTGTTTTGTTGGATTTGTCAGTGTGAAGGCGACAGTGCGCACTTTCAAAAGTATGGGAAGAGGTAAGGATGGGGAGGGGGGGGGGGAGAAGACAAGTGCCCCCCTTGGCCACTTGGTAAATACGCCTATGCATTTTGTTTCAGGCACAATCACTTCCGTGACCGCCGTGCCAAGGCAGTGCAAGAGAAGCCGGCCGACAACGCAAACGGCTTTCCTGATCATTGAAACTTCTCTGCATAGCATGTGGGCACGGCTTCTTGAGGGCCGATCCCAGGCAGAGCTTAGCAGTATCTGGTTTAACTAACTTGGACTGCGCAGAATCATAGCACAACAATTCCCTTTACGTCACTGTTTAAAATGAGGCGTAAACTTAAAGACGGTAGTGAATCATATATCACGGAAGGTCCTGTGTAAAGAACAGGCCCTTCCCATGCTACCGAAAAGCGGATAAAATCCAATCAACAGATTTGTCAATGGTTAAAACCAGAGACTTCTAAAAGGAATTTAAGAAAAGTAGTCGCAGTTTCGCCCGACAGGCGAAGCATCGATTGCGATAGCAAATTAGGGGACAGTTATACGAAGTAAGGATAGCAGTTTTATCGGCCGTGTAAGCTTGTAAACATAGGCATACTAACTGAATTAACAATCATTGTGTCACGCGCACACAAGCAAAAATCAACGCATCTCACTCGATGACCGCGGAAACTCACTGTCAGAACGCTAGTGTGAGTAAGCGCGGCAGCAGCAGCGAGTGAATTGACCTTCATGCGCCGCTCACATCAACGCGAACTAAGCCGCGAAAACACAGCGCAGCGCGGACTCTCTCCCCGCCGCAGATGGCTGTCAAGATACAGGGGCCCGAGCGGGCGCGCGCAGCGTAAAACGAATCCCCCCCCCCCCCCTCCCTACCCTAACACCGGAGCCCTGCGGCCCGGCGGGCGCTCGGGGCCGCTCGGGCCCCCCGGAGTAAACCCCCCCCCCCCCCCCCCCCATCCTTCCCCTCCATCACAACGTTACTAGACTAGCTTCAGTTGTAAAACTCAGCGGCGTTGCGCGGAACCGCCACCCGCCCGCGCTTCATGGCGCTGCCGTCGCAGCCAGCTTCACTTTCCCACTAGCCGGCTACGCGAACACCGCGGTGCAGTGTTCAGTGTATTCAGAGGTTGGTTGTTGACGGCGGATTTCAGGAGGCATGTCATCCGCGAAACTGTAGCCTTCGCCGCGTTTGTTAAGGATATTAGCAGACGATGCCGAGGTGCTGCGTTCCTGACTGCAACAAGCGGCTATCGAACGATGTCGACAGTTCGGCGCGCTACTTCTTGTGGGCTCCCAGTAATGCGACACTTCGCTCGGCGTTGAACAGAGCGATATTTCGTGCCGACCGGGAATTCTCTGCAAAATCTATGGTGTGTGATTTACACTTTCATGAGCAGATCTTATTACAGGGGCGTAATAAATAAACCCCCCCCCCGGAATTTTTTTCGCAACCCCTCCCCCCCCCCCCCGCCCCACTTACCCACCCTTTGTTCTCGTCGCTTCGCGCTGACATAATTCAAGGAACCGGTGCTATTATCACAATTTCATTCCTGGGCGCTTCCGTTTGGGTTGGTAATTTCTGCATATGGAAAAAAACTGTCACGGTGTTTGTCAAGGCTTTGACACTCTCTGAGGTTTTAGGCGAGAATGTGGCGGCCGCATTCTGAAGCAACAAATGCGGCAGCCGCATTTTAGATGAAGGCGAAAATTCTCGAGGCCCGTTTACTTAAATTTAGGTGCACGTTAAAGACCCCAGGTGGTCGAAATTTCCGGTATACATTTCCGCCGTTTCCCTTCAGGTGCCGGTTAGGCCGCGCTCGCGCACGATCTTAGGCTACGTTCACACTTGGTCTCGGAGCTGTCGGAAGCGGCAAAATCTTGCAAAAATCCACCCGCCTATAGGCGGCAAAACAGGCAGAAAAAGAAGCGGCGAGCCAAGTCGGTCTCGGACCGATTTTTTTGCTATGGCGAAGCGGAAACGCGGCGGAAAGTCGTTCTGCTCGACCGGAAGCTACACTAGCATGTAAACAACCGGTCGTAAAATTGAACATGGCACCAAAAGTGTAGGCTGCAATGCTGATCGACGCGATCGAGAACCACCCCTTGCTCTACGACAAGAGTGGTACTAAAACGTACTGTCAGCAATACTCGCGATAGTATTCAATGTCGCGCGACCGGAGGTGCGGCAACGAAGCCTTGGCGTGACCCAACTTCTCGGCGCTTTTGCAAAGCCAGGCGAACCCACCACCACCGTTTCCGAGGTGTCCGCGTCTTCCGTTTATTCATTGTCCATTTCTAGAAAACAAGTAGGTAGAAGTATAAAAGCCATTTCTTCTTCCACTTCCATGGCAGACAATAGTTGGGCAGATTCCTCGTTGGCGCTCCATAATTCGTGCACGTGCACGGTATGTTGCAGAAGTCGCGGGGTGCTTTTCACGTCGCGACGATAGTTCGGGAGCGTATATAGGTCTCACGTAGGACGCGCAGGCTTTGGCGAGCCCCAACACAAGGGCCAGCCCGGGTGTTAGCTTTGGTGTTCCCGTTGCCGTTTTGGTGTCCTGGAGGCGCCGACAATAATACGAAATGATGAAATGTTATTACAACTTGTAAATAAAAGCTATTAAAGAAATATAATCACGCCTAGGCACCAACCTGTGACTCAGCGCTACCGCGTCCGTGTGAGGAGAATTACTGAACGCCAACGAGGAATTTACCGAAGGTCGCAGATGACACGCGAAGTTGCGCAAAATGATCACTTTTGATGACGGGTGGGTCAATGAATGAACATACCGCTCGAAATAATGCGATAATGAGCGCCACCACGCCGACAAACGTACGCAGACTAGATGGATGTGGACGAAAGCGGCAGCGGCGGTAGCAAAACAAATTTGAACAACTTGGACATGCGCGGAAAAGATTTTCCGGCCGCTTTGGCCTTTCCGCCCGCTTGCCGCTTCCCAAGCGTGAACGTAGCCAGTCTGCGCGCGAAACGTCTCTTGTATGCGATTGCGCCCGTACGGAAAGCTGGTTGTTACTGTTATGTTGTTGAATCCCAAACCAGCAATTACGCAAGGCTGGTAGTTGCTGTTCTGTTGTGGAATCCCAAACCAGCAATGTACACACGAAGGGGTTGATGACAGCAGTGAAATTCCACCGACTCGCAACAGAATGCACGAAACAGACAGTCGACAAGCATGGATTACTGCTGTGCGCAGTACAGCGTAAGTAAACTCTTGTTGCAGGCGCTGACAGTTCTCGTCGGAGTTCACGCGTCCTGAGAAATTGATTATGTGCACTATGCACTGAACAAGACCGGAGTTCATTTCTGCATCACTAGTACACCAACTAGTCGAGATTCTGTGAGGTACGAGGCCGCTTCCTGTTTGCACCGGCGTAAGTGAAGCAGAAATGAGTTGAACGCACTGCTTAAAATGCGTACACATGCCATATCTATTCTGTGCGGTGAAATATTCTGTACAATTCTGAATCTGTTGACGTAAAGGCAAATGACGGCTGTACGCTCGCACACAGCGGAAGACACAGCGGCCCATGCACTTGCCGCAGGAAATGCAACCCTCTCGTATGAGGGAGCAGGGCGACGAAAGCTTCGGAAAAAAAAAAAAAAAAAAAAAAAAAAAACCTTCCCCGTTTTTGCGCATACTTAAATTTTCTAGCGCAAAGACGCAGCGAACAAGCTATTGCTATGAGAGTAGGTATAGCCTGGTCACGCATGCATTTTCACGTGTATAGCCGGCCTTGACTTGTGAAATGCACTTCGCCCCGATCGGGCGGATCGTGTCAATGATGCGTTTTCGAAGACTGGTCCACTCAGTGGCGCGATGAGAGACCGTTGCTCCAAACGCCCACTGTACCTGCCGTACTTACTGTATTTTACTGAGCTTGCTTTACTTTTTACTTAATTTCTTCACAAGCACACGCGAGGGGGGGGGGGGGGGGGGGGGAGGGTCCCATGTCATTGATATACATGTATAGAGTCTGCTTAAACTACCGATATTTATTATCAATCACGGCACGTAGAGGAAAGCAGACGCTGCCCCCCCCCCCCCCCCCCGAAAAAAAGTTGCTGGCTACGCCCCTGGATCTTAAAGTGTTTGTGCATATTATCAATGGACAGACGGTTGAGGTGCCACGCGACAAGTGGAAACTTGCTAGGTGCGGTGCGAAAGTGTTCCCGAACCTTCCCTCGTATCTGTCGAACCAACCGGGAAAAAAAAAACGCAAACGAAGAGAGATGTTTGGTGACCTAGTCTGGGCCATCTTAGAAGAGCTGTCAGAGAATACGCTGTGTCGTGTTGGGTGCCCCTTGCGCTTTCAGGAACTGAGTGTATGCATCATTAAATTTTTAACAGCGCAGCTGTTTAAGCTTTTTGCTTCCCCGCGTAGTGTTCGCAAAAACTCACCTAGCGATCACGTCACTGCGCACAGCTGCGCCTCGCATCACCTTGCGATAGCCAATTAATATCTAATCGATAATCTATCAATAATAAAGAAATTCCGGAAAATGCTGGGGATGACTTGGTAGTGATTAGCCTAGCCCAAATACGTGGCCAATACCTTGCAATAGCCAATCAATAGGTAATCGATAATCAATCAATAATCAATAAATTCCAGAAAAGCATAACCCGTAAGGCTAGGACCAGCTAGGTGCCCATCAGCTGCGCTGTTTCTTTAGCCTTGCGCCACTCGTGCAAGCTACGCTAATTTTTATTTAGTCACGCGCATGCACACACGCATATCTTGCAGGAACCTTGCATAAGAATGCATTCTTAGGCAAGGTTCCTGGAGCAGCGGCGGGGATCCAGTCTTGAAGTAAAGGCAGCGAGGAAACGTGCCAAGCTGCTGTAGGTGGAGTTGGTTTCCGCGTAGGCCCAAATCATCTGCCTAGATTATGTCTCTTCTGACAGTTTAAGTCTTAGCTATATATATATATATATATATATATATATATATGGGCATACAGTTGTTTTTTACTTCGCTTGCTTTAATAAAGCATTCATTGGTTTACCAGAAAGTTGTGCTGTTATTTTTGTAGATAACAAACTTGGTCTCGCCAGCTGGCGTATAACTGCCCCAGACCAAAGTGTTAAGCAAGTAAAATCAGCGAGAAAACGTGCCAAGCTGCTGTATGGGAAAAGTAAACCGCGTGAAAAGTTTAGGCGGCAGGAAGAAACACAGGACACTTAAAAACGCAGCTTCTGCGCTTCGTCGTATGCGTTTCTTCCTATCGTGCAGTTTACCCTTCTTTCAGTATGAACCAACTAGCCCGATATATCTTAATGCTGGAGGTGGATACAACTTTCGCATGGTATCACTAATTCGGACTATAGGGAGAACGCCAGCGAGCTTGAAACACGCGCAAGCTGCCCGTCCGCACGACCTCAAGGCTGCGGCGAGGCGTCTGCAGTGTAGCGCGACGGAACGGCGCCGCCATGTGGCGGCTGCCCAAGGAGTGGCGACAGCGGCGGTAAGCGTACGGGCGGAGAGTTTTACAACGGCAGCTAGTCTAGTAACGTTGCTCCCTCCGGAGTGTTGCGCGCGACTGGAAGACAGTGCGCTCCATTCCCGCTCCCCTGCCTTGCGTGCGCGAGTTGAGCCGCGATCGCCGGCTCACCCTCGCACGCTTTCACTCACACATATAGCATACGGTGCGCGGCGACGATTTTATCGTCGTTGAACATTATACGAAACCTCAGGGCGACACCGACGGTTGAAATCCACCTGGAGTGTCCATATAATTGCTATCGTAATAAAAAAATCTAAATACCTACAAACATTAAGTGCTCTCGTCAAAGACAGTCTGGAAACTTTCAATAAATATCCACCAAAATAATAAATGTCTACCAAATCTCGTCATGATCGATCTTGCCAAGGAGTTGCAGCAAGTAGACGGTGTCACCCACACCATCTACGCTGACGATATTACCATATGGGCCCACCAAGGCAGTGACGGCCAAATAGAAACGGCACTACAATCCGCCATTGAAACAGTAGAGACCTATCTCCAAGGCACGGCGCTTCGCTGCTCCCCTGCGAAGTCCGAACTCCTCCTCTACAAGCCTACTCTCCGTGGCCGCCGTCCGAAACATTCCACCGCTAAACGCCAATACGAAGACATCGCGCTTCACCTCACGGATGGCAGCCCCATACCCCTCGTCACCAATATCCGTGTGCTCGGCATGCTCATAGAGGCGAACGGAGCGAATGGCATGGCCCTCGCCAAAATCCAGGTCAATGCCACCATGGGGGCATGAAAGAGGAGAATCTCCTCCGATTAATCCACTCATTCGTAATTTGCCAAATCGCCTACATGGCTGCGTTTCTAAACTGGTACAAGGCTGAACAAAACAAACTCAACATCCTCCTACGCGGCCCTCGGCCTCCCCGGTTACACCAGCACTGACCTCCTCCTTCAACTAGGCGTCCATAACACACTGGATGAGCTCATCGAGGCCCAACGCCGCTCTCAGCTGGAGAGACTCACTCTCACAGTGACGGGCCGCCACATCCTCACCTCGCTCGGTATCACCTACCACTATCAACACGGCCATAAACACCAGATCCCCTGCACCATACGGGCCTGGATTCACGCCGATCCTATCCCCAGAAACATGCACCCCGAATACAACTGCGCACGCCGCACAGCACGTGCCACGGCTCTCACCAAAGCCCTTGCTCGCAACGGTGGTGTGAGTTTCGTGGACGCCGCCGAATATCTCCACAGTACCCGCTTTGCAGCCGTCACCACACGTGAAGGCTCTCTACATCATGCTATCAGCCTAGTAACCCCACACGCTGAGGAAGCTGAAGAAGTGGCCATCGCGCTAGCCACACTAGACCCAACATGCCATACCATCGTCTCTGACTCCCGCTCCGCGGTTATCAACTACATCAACGGCCGTATCTCACACCAATCCTTGCGCATCTTGCAACAAGCACCCCGCTCAACCGACCATCAGGTTACAATCGTAATTTACCAGCTCATGTAGGCACCATCCACCCGCACCTCCCCAACCTCAACGAGGTTACCCGTAACTGCGAGTCAGCCTAGTTGGAACAGATTCATTTTCTTAAAATGTTTGTGCGCAAACAAACAGCGACGAAGAAAAGGAGAACACAAGAACGAGCGCTTTCTAACGTTAGAAAGCGCTCGTCCTTGTGTTCTCCTTTCTTCATCCCTGTTTGTTTGCGCACAAAAATTTTAAGAGGTTACCCACACCCTAGCGCGAGGGCTCGTTAACCGCGCGGGAGACGGGAAGGCTGCCCCCACCGGTAGGGATCACCTGACACGCTACAATGATGTGAAATCCTTCTTCTTAGAGCGTACAACTTTCCCCGGCCCACCCAACAAGCTATCCCGAGCGCAGGCTACAACTTTCCGCCTGCTACAAACCAATACCTACCCCTCGTTACACCGTTACAAGATCTACCCAGACATTTACCCCAATCCCACATGCCATATATGCAAGACACAGCCAGCCACACTTCCACACATGCTTTGGAACTGTACACAACAATACCCCGACACTAACCCCACGACCCTCTCGTCGAGATGGCACGCTGCCCGGTGGGCGACCCAGCAAGCGTGGGAGGCTTCGAAAAGGCAACTCCTCGACGTCCCCACGTGGGAGGCCTAGGCACAGCCACCACCTCTTGCTGGTTTTAATAAAGTTTATTCAGTCGGTCGGTCGGTCGGTCAGTCAAAAGCTGTTGCCACGCAAGACCCAATGCAAATACCGTGCCCCTGGGGATAAAATCTATGGTTAGAAGAAATAAAGTAGAATGAAGATAACATTTCAGTAAAAAATCGGGGTAGCTTGCACTAGTTGCGCAAGGCTAAAGACACAGCGGAGCTGATCCGTTCCTAGCTGGTCGAAGTGTACGAAGTGCATAAGCTCATGACAATTAACTTTTGTTGTTAAATGACGGCAGTCCTACGTTCTTACGTGGCTCCAGGTACAGCAGCTGTCTGGACTTGGCGTTTGTCTCACGAAGCGTCGTCAGACGTGCTGGGTGGTTTGCAGATATAAAAACACATGGGAGTGACCATATTTCCACATACCGGAGGCGTACCAACTATTTCTCGAGTAGGGGGGGGGGGGGGGGGGGCAAACTGCAGATCTGACTCTCTCTCTCTCTCCATATATATATGTTGAATTACTAGTATAATAAGTGAAAAAGCCTGGAAATGCATCTGTCAGGTATTTTTATTTGTAACAATAGACCTATTTCTCAATAACACATGGTGAACAATCGAGGCCCGAAAAATTATTTGAATTTGCATTTATTTCTTGTCGCTATAAAATCTATGTGTGATGCAGAGACAAATGGCATTGAGTGCCCAGAGGTCCCTGAGCCAACCCAGTAGCAGCAGTGCAGCTCACACAGAAAAAAAAAATCACATTTGTTGCAGTCAATTTTACTAATTAGAGGATTTTACTTGTTGTCTACAGCATAAATGTGTCGCTAGTTAAGGTAATAGTACTGTCGAGGTTATACAGAATGAAGCACAATCAACATAAATTACTCTCAATACTAAAAAGAAAAAGACGGCAGAGGTGTGCGAACTTGGTGAATTACAACCCGATCTTTAGTGAAGCTGTTTTTTTTTTCGAACAGTTGCACTAATTGTTTCAGTTTCTTGTAATTACATCGCAGACTTTGAAAAGTTACCCGTATTTTAGTGTTCCGTTTTAAACCTTGTCCCCGTGTAATGCTTTGAAGCACTTCTTGCTGGAAACTTAAAAAAAAAAACAGTAATTCATCAATACACATCTTACTTCGTCAGAAAATTTCATTATCCCCAGATATAAACAAGATGCCAAGATGCCTTGTTTAGCTCACCGAGGACACCGGAGAAGCAACCTATACGCATCCCGTATGGTGCACGGGAACAAATAGGAAAACAAGGGTTTAGTAATTATCTGCAACACTTGCATTTAAACCAGGAAAGTGACATTTTCGCAACGCACTGCGCTTAAAATTCTTCCTATTTTCATGGAAATTCAAGTAAATATCTCATGCAATTGTTTTAGGAGTCGGGGAAAGCGGCGGTATGGCACCCGGGAACACTTCAATATGTAACTTTCTACAAAGACTTGAAATGAACCTACACAGAAAAAACATTTATCGCTCGTCACTCGGGATATTGTTTCGTACTTCGAATAAATATTAACACCGTGTCCCGCATAGTTTACTGAGAATACCGGGATCAAAAACTAAACGCCGTGTATAAAACATAAAAACTGGGGAAAGCGAGTAAAGTAGCGGTTTTTCGAGTACGTAAGCAACCACCGCAGTTCAAATTTTTGGAACACGTCACAATAAGGTGCTCTTCATTTCTTCCAAATATAAAATATCTGCTGTTCTTGCTCTAGCTGCCGGGAAACAAGTAGTGGGGTAGCCCTTATTCAGAAACCGCCTGAAAATTAAATCGACAAAAGCAGAAGTGACACAGGCCTTTAGAAAAAAATCAGTTAAGTGTTCTATTGGCACTGAAATGGCTCTGCACGTTCGACCGAGGTCACTTTCGCGAACATACCACCTCGCAGACCCTCATGTAATTGTCCCGTTCTGGGACCTTTGAGGTATCATGAATAAATGAACTTGCATATAAAACGCTAATCCGTCCTAAACTAGAATATGCCAGTGCTATCTATGACAACCACCAGGTTAATATGATGAATTCCCTTGAATGGTTCATTCTCTCTACTCCTATATTACAAGTGTCTCAGCCTTAAAATCCCGGTTGTGTCTTCCCTCGCTCACCTGCCGCCGCAAAAGTGCTTGTCTTTTTTTGTTTGTTTGTTTTTTAGGTTCTTTCATTCGCTGTCCACGGGTAACCAAATCATCATTCCAGCGCATCCCAATGCTGTGTATCTATCACGCGCCCATTCCACCACGTATCAGCGTTCTTTTTTTCTGCACACAGCCCGAGAATGGAATACCCTTCCTTCTGACATCGCCCTCATCACCGACATTTCCCGTTTCAAAACTGATATTGAAGGCCATCTTTCAAGTCACGCCACCTAACCTGCCCCGTCATTTTTCTGTGTGCCCACCACTCATGTAATGTCACGTTCTGGGACCTTTGAGGTATCATGAATAAATGAATGAATAAATAAATAAATATACGATAAGTAGTGATTACACAAAGAATAAATTCGGCAGTTACACCTCTAAGTGGTTTGATTAGATTTTGATGGTGATAAGATATATATTTATACTGCAACGCTACGTAGACTATTTCTGGACGGAGATTCAATGGCTCCAGCATTGGATAATCCAACCATTTCATGCAGTAAGGCACACCCATCGTTGGGCGTGGCTGATTAAAATACTTTATCCGGACCTCTCCCCTCGCCCGAAGGTTAAATATTTCAAGCCGATTGTTTTTTTTTTTTTTTTTTTCAAGTATGGTTAGGCGGTAATCTGTAACTGCGGGAACTGTCCAGCGCCAGGACTTCTGCGCAATGCAAGCGTGTATGGCGAATCTCGCGCGTCGCCCGCGACAGCGCGTCACGAGGAGGCACAATACTCGCTGCCCAAACCGGGGATACGTAGTCAAGAAAAACATTATTAACGTGGTGACTCTATTAAGAAATAAAATTTAGCTTCAGCTGTACTTTTGTTGGACTTTCCAGTGTGTAGCCGAAAGTGCCCGCTTTCGAAAGTGTGTGTGTGTGTGGGGGGGGGGGGGGCAAATGGCATGCTTTGCCCCCCCCCCCCCTCTTCTGACAGTGGGGGGGGGGGGGGTGAGGCAAGTGCCCCCGGTAGATACGCCTATGCCACATACGGCAAGACAAGAAGATTGTCCCCTTCCAAGATACACGATACCATCCGAAGAGTGGACTGGACCCAAATTTCAGCCTCTCATGGAAGAGCACTGTCAAGACAACATTTCACATCGCTCTGAAGAGACAATCAAGAGCACAGTACAAGACACTATGTGCACTCTCACGGGTCAAGATACCCAAGTTCAGCAAGGAGGAGTGGGACTCGCTTCTGCGTAGCCCCGCTATAGACAAGCAAATCCTGGCTGTCCGGCGTGCCCGCGACCGGGCCGGTGGGCTAGACCTGCCGCTCCCGACGTGGGACTAGCCGGGTGCGCGACGAGTTCGCGTCCTCGCCGGACCTCCAATAAAAGTTATTTCACTCACTCACTCACTCACTCACTCACTCACTCACTCACTCACTCACTCACTCACTCACTCACTCACTCACTCACTCACTCACTCACTCACTCACTCACTCACTCACTCACTCACTCACTCACTCACTCACTCACTCACTCTCACATGCTCTTCGAAGCTAACGTAATTTGATATAGAATTAGAACGACTTCGAGCAATCCGTCGACGTGCTGAACGAAGGTACCAACGTACGAATGCAATGGATGATTTACGGACCACCAGACGCATGCAAAATAAGATCCAGCGCCGGTTAGCTAAGCAGGAATTGCAACGATGGGCTGCTTTTTGTAAGTCTCTAGACCGTCGCAAGCCTCTATAACAATTGTGGAGGACGGTGCGAGCTCTCCGGACACAGCCCGTGCAGCGGTTCTCTTTCAAGGCTCTAGCCCTCTCACAACAGCGACCGGAAATTGACGTGGCAGAAGAGTTCTGCGCCAGATTATCCAGCCAACTCGCCTCTCCAAACAACTTTCCGCCTTCGAGTAGCTCTCCACCACCGCGTGATCAACGCGTGGATCTACCTCTTTCAACCCATAAACTTAAGGCAACACTAGCTTTGTGTGGACGCACATCGGCACCAGGACCTGACGGCATTTCTTACAGAGCCCTATGTCATCTGGGTGAGCGCGCAAGCATTGTTCTCCTAGAGCTCTACAATGAATCTTGGCGAAATGGCACGCTCCCCATAAGCTGGAAGACCAGTCACCTGGTTCCACTACTGAAGCCTGGCAAATTACCATTGGAGCTCTCATCGTATCGCCCGATCGCTTTGGCTAGTTGTGTAGGCAAAGTAATGGAGAGGATGATCCTAGGACGCCTGGAGTGGTACCTAGAGTACCACAACATTTACCCAGAGGCTATGACGGGCGTTCGACGTGGTCGATCATCGATTGATAACGTCGTCGACCTAGTCACCTACGTTCAGCACAAAAAATACCGTAAGCGTCTTTGCGCTTCTTTGTTCCTCGACGTGAAAGGGGCATATGATAACGTCACGCATGAAGCCATACTCGCCGCTCTCGAAGAAGCAGGAGTGGGTGACCGGATGTTTCAATGGATACGCGACTACCTCTCCATGCGATCCTTTTTTGTGAACACTGAGTACGGCCACACCTCCCTACATTACAGCTACCGCGGAATCACCCAGGGCGGTGTACTCAGCCCTGTGCACTTTGACTCTCGTTTCTCTCCTTGAGCACCTGCCAAGCACAGTTAAGCTATCAATGTATGCGGATTATATCTGCGTTTGGATGTCTGCAGTAACACGCCTACAACTGCGAGCGAGGATCCAGAAAGCTGATTCTCAGACTATTATTTACCTCCGGAATCGAGGTCTGGAATTGTCGTCTGAGAAATGCTCACTTGTGGCATTTACACCCAAGCCCATGGCCAATTACAGCGTATTGATAAATGGTCAAAGAATACCATACATTCTAACTTACAAGTTTCTAGGTGTTGTAATTGACAGAGACATGTCATGGAGCCCTCATGTATCATACATAAAGAAGCGGTTAATAGGCATCTGTCACCTGTTTAATTGTTCTTCACTGGAAAGACATTGGTATGTCCACAAGTGCTATGTCGCAA
Organism: Dermacentor silvarum; assembly: GCF_013339745.2. NCBI lineage: Eukaryota > Metazoa > Arthropoda > Arachnida > Ixodida > Ixodidae > Dermacentor > Dermacentor silvarum. The sequence continues at coordinate 94,961,421 of NC_051154.1, read as the reverse complement.
CTATACAATGTGCTGTTTCTCGGCTTCCTGCGGTACAGCTTGCCAGCCTTAACTAACGCAAACAAAACGAGTCTGCGCACAACACGAAGTGTTCAGGCCCAAGTGCTACGCATTTGTATAGGCCTGTTTCTTTCTGATTATGAACAGTTCTGATTATGAGGTACGCCGTAGTGGAGGGCTCCCGATTAATTGTGACCACCTGGAATTCCTAATTTAACGTGAACTACAACGCAATCCCACGGGCGTTTTTGCAGCCGCCGCGGCCGGGATTCACTCCCGCAACCTCGTGCTCAGGAGCGCAACGCCTTAGCTGACTGAGCCACCGCGGCGGGTCTGTTCACGTTGATCAGGATGTTCAACTCCATCCCTATGCCGATGACATTGTATTTCTCTCCTCATCGCGGGACATTAACACGTCATACAAAATTTTACAATCATATTTGTCTGAACAATACTACTAAAAAGGCAAGCTCTGCGTCGGTGTCTGGGGCTGCAAAGTTCTGTGACTAAATGTGCGCTTCTTCTGGAGGCTCGAATTATTCCGCTTGATTAAAGATTTAGACAACTTAATGTCATCACTTGCCTGAAGCTTTACGGCAACTGTCTCTAGCATTTAAATCGTTTCATTACTACTCCTGATTCATTTTTGAAATCATGTTGGCGGCGTTATGTACAGCCGCAGGTTATGTTTGTTCAGGCGCTTTTATTGAAATTTCAAGTTAGTGCACCGTGCATGATTTTTAACAGAACAAGTTCGCTGAAGGTTGAATTGATTCTTCATTATATTTTTCCAAAGCACGCAAAGCTTCTTCCAGCGCGCATACTGAAGGTCCCTTTCAAGATAATCTCGGTCAATTTCATTCTAAATTTGTTATTTCTAGGACGCAACTCAAAGGTTACAAAAGGCCGGAGTTGTCATCTTTTCCAATTGCTTAACTGGTCTTTTGCGCTCCGCATGTTTCATTTCACCTCAATATTTCTGGCAGAAGTTCTGGTAATTATCATGGCCATCAGAAAGTTGGGTTCTCAGAAATTTAAAGTAATTCTTGCAGATGCGCATTCGGTCTGTACACATTTATCTTCTAATAAACGGTCAAACCTGCTGAACATATTTCAGGCATTTGTCCCGGACAGTCGCTTTGTCGCCCCTGCGTCCCCCGACATATTGGAATCCTCTTAGATGAATCCGCTGACTCGATCGCATCGTCCTCACTAAATGGTCTTGTTTCAAATATTCTTCCTGATTTTTCTTTTATAACAGGAGCTATACTTAAACGCCTTGCATTTATAAATCTTGCATTATGCTCGAATATATGTGCAGGTGATGGCGCTAGATTTATTAAATTTATTTGAATTTATTTTATTTCAATGCGCACAAGAAGCCTACGGGCGTCCTGCACGTATTTGATACCGCTTGGAACGGTGCAAGTAATCTTTATATATATGCGTAACACATATACGTGCGAAAATATGAGCTCAATGTGTGAACGTGGAAAATGAATGCGAGCTTAGTACAAGGCATAAGGAAACATTTATGCTTTTGAATAGCGTGATATAGGTGGGAAAGAAAAGGCATAAACAATACTTTATACAAATCTAAACGAACAATTTATAGACAAAATACAAACATAACGCCTATTTTTGCAGCCCACCAATCGCATAGCGGCCTATACTTGTGGGTGTGTCCCGCCCAAGTGTCTGCAAATCAATCTCTACTCATGTGGCCTTCTTCGCCACACTTGAAGCAGCCTCGGCCGCGGCATCTTCGTCAGCAGTGGGACAGTCCCGGCTCATATGCCCTTCTTGGTTGCGCTCGAAGTATGCACGGCCAGCGGTGCTACTCCCTGATCTGCCACGCTCCGAATGGCCGACGCCCCCGTAGATGAAAGTGAGCTGCTCCTTCTCCGGGGTTCCCTCACCCCAGCAGTCCGCTCCAGCCGCCAAGACGCCTCGGTTGTGGACGTTCTTGTGCCAGGTAGATCCCATGGCGCCCCAACCTGCGCCTGTGTAGTCGCCATTGTCAGAGTAGCCACACGGCACAACAGCCGAACGGGAGACACCACGAATTCTGATGGTATGTAACGCAGGCCGATCTGTTGCCTGACTACTTACCAGAAGGCCGCCGCGAGGTTGCTGCTACACTATGGCTCCGCGCCCACGGCCTAACCCGAAGGAAACGGCAGTGACTACTCACGACTTCAGCCATCAAGCGTTCTTCTCGTAAATTTGTTCGTTTGCCCTCGGTCACTGGCTCATACCCACTATGTGGGGATTGGTCATGATGCGGATAGAATTAGAAGGCGGTTAGTAATTCCGAGAAAACAACTGAGATAATTCGCAAATAATCAACAAAATAGAAAATAAGGATTAAAATTTTAACTATAAAATATTTTGAAACTAAATAGTAAGCAAGTGTTACTCGTTTTTAAAACGTGAAGGCGAAAGCCCGCCAGCTGTGGAAGAAGACGACGACGAACGCGCAAGCAGTGGCACGATCGCGTCTCTGCGACCACGTGGCGTCTGCATTCAGGCACGCACTAGGCACACCTTTAGTAATCTAGTACAGGGGAGCAGCCGTGGCTTCATGGAAGCGTGCTCGTCACGCCCCGCGGAGGCCCGGCTTCGGTTCCCACCCAGACCGAAATGTACCAAATTTTTTTTCAAAGCCACTAATTTACTTTGGTTACAAGAACCTTCCTGAGAAACGTGGCGTCAATCCGAACATTTTTAGACGTGCTTTTACACTTTGCGGCGCCGGACATTTTTCGTTACGGCACAGTTTTGCCAGCGTCGCCGTAAGGTCACCGCCAAGGGCACCGCCAACATAGACACCTAACGCTTTTGCCTTAAAAGCGTTTTTTCCGAGCGTGAAAGACGCCCGCGAATACACACAAAGTGCCTCGAGGTGCCAGTTGCGCGGCAATTTTGCGTGTATTCGCGGGATTCTTTCACGCTCGGAAAAACACTTTTATGTAGCACGTATTGAGCAACAGAAAGCTGTATCGAGAGTTTTTCATGTTGCTGTACAATTTTCCCATTGACACTTTTAATCTAATTATAATATTGCAGAAGTCAATTGATTATTTAGAACAATTTAATTAGGCGGAATACAAAAAATAATCTGAATATCTCCATGCGACGGCAGACAACATTGCCTTGGTTCTGTCCAGCTACGTGGCATTTGCATTTTTTAAAGTTTGCCCAAGTTACGTGAAACAACCGATATAGGGTGTCCCAGCTAGCGTTAGCAACACTCTTGGAAGCAATAAATTATTTAAAATTGACGGTACTAGCTACAATTATAAGTCCTGCTGGATTCGGTTGTAAGACTTCAACGACCGAACTCCACAAGTCTTATAATCATATCTTGCACCGTTATTTTACAGCGAAGCTGTTAAGGGCTTAGTCTCCGATTGTCGTGTCCGCGTGTAGAATAAAACTTTCATTGGCCGTATGCTGTGTGTGCGAGTCAAAGCGCGCGAGGGACGCGCGCTGTCACGGGGAGTGAACGCACGGCGGAGAGCAAACACGACATCTTCCGTTGCGGGAAAGGGCGTGGGGGGACGGGAGGGAGGGAGGCGAGGCGAGGTTTAGCTGCGGCACCAAATGCGTATCTTGCGACCGGGCGCAAGGGGAACTGGCGACTCAATCACCCACGCAAAAGGAGGAAAGCGGGAAGGCAGCGCGGGAGGGAGTGCGGCTTTTGCTCTGTGAGCAATTACCTGCGACTTCGTGCGGCGACGGCCGATCGCGCGTACCGTATCTTGAAAGCGATATGCAACACGGCTCCCACCTTTGTATGCGCTGTGCTTTCGCCGCTCAGTATCCGTTGAACCGATAGACCGCATGAACCTTCGCTCGCTGCTGATGGCGCGCTTGCTCACGCCAGCGTTTTGACAGCGCACGTCAGCAACGCGCAGGACTGTTGTCGACGGCGGCGGCGTTTTGCCCGCGTTCGCACCGAACGCGCGCGGCGTTGGTGACGTGTTTATGAAGAACGTGCCAACCTTTGCCATACAGCCTATAGCAGTGTACCGTAGCGACCATAAGGCCATGGTCCCTGTGGTCACTAAATAAATGAAAATCACTGGATCATATATATTTCTCATTTTTAATAGTTCAAATAACCAACTGCACCATGACATCCTAATTGTCATAATTGGAAATACATAATTCCCACATTAGTACAGCTTCCCTAGTCTTCCATCTTCACCCAAGTGGAAGGGTCGACAGTATTTTAATCTTTTTTTATTCGAACAATAACTTGGCGAACGTTATTGTTATCTGGGTACAAGAGTGTCTTTCTTGTAGACAATTATTTAGTTTCCAGGAAGGGTTTACATCGGGTACACATGAACAGACGAGAGGAGTGCCACAGGGAAAACTTCATTCTCCGCTTTTTCCACGCTTTTCTTCTTCTTCCTTCCGAGATTGTACGTGCTAAAAACAGTTCTGATTATGAGGTACGCCGTAGGGGAGGGCTCTGGATTAATTTTGACCACCTAGGGTTCTTTAACGTGCACTACAACGCAATCCCAAGGGCGTTTTAAATGCGACGCATTTCTTGCCGGCGGCTCTGTCTGTTGTCCCGCGTGCAACAACCCCACAGCGCATGCGCGTCCACTCCCCCTCTCTCCTCTCCTACACTCCCCCCTTTCTCTCCTCTAGGAATCCGGAGCGGCGCGCTCGACAGGTGGTGCGACAGCTGCATACTCCGCTGGGGGCGCCGCGGTAGATCCGCGGTATGAAAATGACGGAGCGTGCGCGCCTCATTCTCTCTCCTGTGCAGCGCCGCGATGAGCGCTCGGGCCGCTGCCGCGAAACCATCTCCCGCTGCTTCGCATCCACACATGGTACCCTTTAGCGGGAGATGGAGTAAATTTTTTTTGAGCCGCCGGAGCTGGGATTCACTCCCGCAACCTCGTGCTCAGACGCGCAACGCCTTCGCTGACGGAGCCACCGCGGCGGGTCTGTTCACGTTCATCAGGATTTTCAACTCCATCTCTATGCAGATGACATTGCATTTCTCTCCTCATCGCGGGACAATAACACGTCATAGAAAATTTTACAGTCATATTTGTTTGAACAGTACTACTAAAAAGGCAAGGTCTGCGTCGGTGTCTGGGGCTGCAAAGTTCTGTGACTACATGTGCGCTTCGTCTGGAGGCTCGAATTATTCCGCTTGATTCCAGATTTAGACAACACACTGTCATCACTTGCCTGAAGCTTTACGGTGCAACTGTCTCTAGATTCAATTCCTTTCATTAATACTCCTGATTCATTTTTCAAATCATGTTGGCGGCGTTATGGACAGCCGCAGGTTATTTTTGTTCAGCCGCTTTTATTGAAATTTCAAGTTAGTGCACCGTGCATGAATTTTAACAGAACAAGTTCGCTGAAGGTTGAATTGATTCATCATTATATTCTTCCAAAGCACGCAAAACTTCTTGCAGCGCGCATGCTGAAGGTCCCCTTCAAGATATTCTCGGTCAATTTCATTCTAAATTTGTTATTTCTAGGACGCAACTAAAAGTTTACAAAAGGCCGGAGTTGTCATCTCTTCCAATCGCTTAACTGGTATTTTGCGCTCCGTATGTTTCCTTTCACCCCAATATTTCTGGCAGAAGTTCTGGTAATTATCATGGCCATCAGAAAGTTGGGTTCTCAGAAATTTAAAGTAATTCTTGCAGATGCGCATTCGGTCTGTACACATTTATCTTCTAATAAGCGGTCAAACCTGCTGAGCATATTGCCACCTGTAGGTAGTGGGTCGAGGGCAAGAGTGGGTCGAGCCCAAGAGAAGAAAGAAGACCGCGCGCCCCCTTCTCTGCTCGAGCCAGCCCCGACGGTCGCGTCTTCCGAGAGCCAGCTGCTCTACGGGTTATTAAACCTTCAAGTCCACTTCTAGAGGCTCGTGACAAACTGGTGGAGGTGCGGGGTAAGCGTCCTCACGGATGTTGCAGACCCCTCCAAGGATCCACGCTACGAATCCAGTGCCTGTCGACACTCCCGTGCATCGGGCCAGCCGCAGGATCAGGGGACTGTCCCCAGAAGTCGTCGACGCTACGGTTCCCACCACATCGACCGGTATGACCAGCGCCTCCCTTCAAACCGCCCCAACCGGTACGGGAAGCACGATGTCGAACCGTTACACACTTGAGAGCCCACGGATCCCAAAGACGTTTCATGGCACAGTGTTCGAAGACGTCGAAGACTGGATGGTCGAATACGAGCGCGTGGCCTCCGTGAACGAATGGAACGACACGGAAAAACTCAGACACGTCTACTTCTACCTGGAGGATGGCGCGCGTACGTGGTTTCAGAACCGCGACGGGCAACTGCCGTCGTGGCGCGAGTTTTGTCGTCAGCTCCTGGAGACCTACACCAGTTCTGATCGCCACGAACGAGTGGAACGAGCGATTCAGGCCCATGTCCAGTTGCCAAACGAAACTGTGACCACGTACGTCGAAGACATGACGCGCCTCTTCCGACGAGCGGATCCAAGAATGACGGAGGAGAAGAAGTTACGTCATCTGATGCGCGGCGTCAAGGAGCAACTCTTCGCTGGCCTCATACGGAGCCCTCCGAAGACGGTCGCGGAGTTCTTATCCGAGGCCGTAACCATGGAAAAGATGCTTCTGCATCGCTCGAACTTGTATGAGCGGCAAGCGAACAGCATGTCTGCTGCTGACATTTTCACGGCCATAGGAAGCAACGGCGACTCACTGCGAGAACTCATCCGCTCTGTAGTGCGTGAAGAGTTGCAAAAGGCCGCTGTAACACCGCAACCCTACGGTAAGCTCCATAGCGAGCATTATCAAGGACGAACTGCACCAGGCGCTTCGTGATACCTTGCCTCCTGCTAACGCTGCGGCAGTACCTCCTGAATACCCCCGTGCGACCTACGCGGAAGCCCTGAAGCGCCCTGCTTCCTCTCCGCCGCTATTCTTTCGTGCTCCTCCTACGGTGTCAGTTCAGTCGGTGCAGCCGATACCGTACTACGACGCTGGGTACACGCCGCCGCCCGTTGTTGATGCCGCTCCATTTGTCCATCGTACGGAGCAAGCGGTTCACTACGTCGACGATAGACGCCCGCCCCCTCGGAAGTCGGATGTTTGGCGCACACCCGATTATCGGCCTCTGTGCTTCCACTGCGGTGAAGCGGACCACTTGTACCGCCAGTGCCCATACCGGCGCCTTGGGATTCGCGGCTTTTCCGCATACTCGCCGCCGCCCCGATACGGCCAACGACCCCGGGACATTCAGGAATACCTGTCCCAGCAGCGCTTGCCACCGCCTGCCAGGCGGCAGTCGCGTTCGCCGTCTCCGAGGTGATTTTCACCTCCGCCCCAGCGGTATTCTCCCGAGCGGTCGACCCGTCCCCGCTGGGAAAACTAACTGAGGCGATCTTTGGGGGCGAGGTCGCTGACGGTCGAAGCGCTGAAGACCTCCGACGGACGCAGTTACGGAAAGATACCGACCCGACACCACCTGCAACTGAACGGGACGACCGGCTTTCGCTCGATATACCAGTTACTGTTGACGGTTATGCCATTAGTGCTCTAGTGGACACCGGCGCAGACTACACGATACTAAGCGGCAAAATAGCAACGCAGCTGAAGAAAGTGATCACGCCCTGGCATAACTCGCAGATTCGGACGCCTGGCTGCCACATCGTTACTCCGCTGGGCGCCTGCACGACTAGAGTTGAGATTCAAGGATCTACATTCGTAGCGAGCTGCCTTGTCTTACGCGAATGCTCCCGCGACGTTATCCTTGGGGTTGACTTCCTGCAGGAGTACGGCGCGATTATCAATCTGCAAGAGCGTCGTATCACTTTCTCTGCCGATCGAGCAATCGACGTGCAAGACGGCCGAAAGCGCGACGACGTACTTCGTGTTTCTGCTGACAGTATAACGCTTCCTCCACGTGCCAGTGTCCTCGTCGACGTCACATGCTGTGGCTTACGCGATGGCGAAGCGGTGGCCGAAAGTAACTTGGAACACCTACTGAAACAAGGTGTTTGTGTGGCTCGCAGTGTTATACAGATTCGTGCTGGTCATTCGCAATTGCTTGTTACCAACTTTAGCTACGAGCACCGACACCTGTTCCGCGGCACTTCGTTAGCGTTTGCAGACGCAATAGCAGACGTTAACAACAGTTTCACGTCAGAAGTAGTGGAGACAGCAGACACGTCTCTGGGCCATCTTGACATCAATTCTGAACTGTCCACCGATAGCCAGACAGCACTGCGCAAGCTCTTGCTTGAATTCAGGACCTGCTTCGCACATTCTTCCAAGGTACGCCAGACTTCCATCACTAAGCACAGGATCATCACGTATGAAGACGCACGCCCGATACACCAGCAGCCTTACCGCGTGTCGGCAAGAGAACGCCAAGCCATACGTACGCAAGTCCAGGAGATGCTTGACGATGGCGTCATCGAACCTTTCAACAGCCCGTGGTCATCTCCGGTCGTTCTTGTCAAAAAGAAAGACGGAACGCTGCGCTTCTGTGTCGACTACCGCAAGCTCAACAACGTGACTAAAAAGGACGTGTACCCGCTGCCGCGTATCGACGACTCGTTAGATCGACTACGGCGCGCCCAGTACTTTTCTTCTCTCGATTTAAAAAGCGGGTACTGGCAAATCGAGGTAGACGAACGCGACCGCGAGAAAACAGCCTTTGTGACTCCAGATGGGCTCTATGAATTTCGAGTGCTTCCTTTTGGCTTGTGTTCAGCCCCGGCTACTTTCCAGCGAATGACGGACACTGTCCTTACTGGACTGAAGTGGCAGGCCTGTCTTGTGTACCTGGATGATGTGGTCATCTTCTCTGAAACGTTCGAGCAGCATCTTCACCGCCTACGGAGTGTGCTAGAAGCCATCCGATCGGCAGACCTCACACTTAAGCCCGAAAAGTGCCACTTTGGTTACGAAGAGCTCAAGTTCCTCGGTCATGTAGTAAGCGCCAAAGGGGTCCGACCCGATCCAGACAAGCTTGCCGCTGTAGCCGCGTTTCCAGCTCCTGCCGATAAGAAGGCCATCCGGCGCTTCCTGGGTTTGTGCGCCTACTATCGCCGGTTTATTAAAGGCTTTTCGAAGATAGCGGAACCCCTGACACGCCTTACAAGAGACGATACGCCATTTGTGTGGCATAATGAGCAACAGGCGGCTTTTGCTGAATTACGACAGCGCCTTCAGTCAGCACCCGTTCTTGCACATTTTGACGATGATGCTGATACTGAGGTGCATACCGACGCCAGTAGCATTGGCCTTGGCGCAGTGCTCGTCCAGCTTCAAGATGGAGTGGAAAGAGTTATAGCGTATGCCAGCCGCTCCCTGTCCCGTGCCGAGGCGAATTATTCGACTACGGAGAAGGAGTGCCTCGCGGTCGTGTGGGCGATCATCAAGTTTCACCCCCATCTCCATGGTTGTCCCTTCAAGGTAGTGACGGACCACCATGCCCTCTGTTGGTTGGCAAGCATGCGCGACCCTTCAGGACGACTGGCACGGTGGAGCTTGCGGCTACAGGAATTTGACATCACCATCGTTTATAAGTCTGGCCGTAAGCATGAAGACGCTGACACGCTGTCCCGCGCACCCATTGATCCTGCCAGTCAGGAAACAGAGGATGATGACGGCTTCCTGGGCGCCATTAGTTCGTCGGACTTGAGCAGACGGCAGCGTGACGACGCTGAGATTCGACCGATCATCGATCATTTAGAGGGTCGCGACACAACCATACCACGCCATCTGTCCCGCTCGCTGACGTCCTTCTGTCTGCGAGATAACGTGCTGTATAAGAAGAATGCTCGTTCGACCAGCCGTGCTTACCTCCTGGTGGTTCCAAGGGACATGCGCGACGACGTCCTCTTCGCTTGCCATGACGAACCGACATCTGGTCATTTAGGCTTTTCACGAACACTCGCTAGAGTAAGCGAAATGTACTATTGGCCCGGGCTTTCGGCAAGCGTCAAACAGTACGTTAAAGGCTGTCGTGAATGCCAGCGCCGCAAGACACCATCCGTTAAACCGGCTGGCTTACTTCAGCCAATTGAAGCACCTCACACGCCTTTCGACCAAGTCGGCATGGACATTCTCGGACCGTTTCCTCTTTCTGCCGACGGCAACAAATGGGTGATCGTCGCGACTGATTATTTAACACGCTATGCTGAGACGCAGGCGATCCCACGAGCCACAGCCTCAGAGGTAGCGCACTTCTTCATGCGCCACATCGTCTTGCGTCACGGTGCTCCCTCCACTGTAATAACTGACAGAGGGACAGCATTCACAGCGCAGCTTATGGACGAGGTTTTTGAATTGAGCAACACCAGGCATCGCAAGACGACCGCGTACCATCCGCAGACCAACGGACTTACCGAGCGACTGAATAAGACGGTCACAGACATGCTCGCAATGTACATCGACGTTCAACACAAAACATGGGATCGGATCTTGCCTTACGTGACCTTCGCGTATAACACCGCCGTGCAAGAGACGACGCGCTTCACGCCCTTTCGCCTTCTCTACGGTCGCGAAGTCCAGACGATGCTGGACGCTATGCTGCCATGTCAAGACGCTGACCTATTGACAACTGACGCCGAGGAATTTGCAGAGTGTGCTGAGGAACCCCGGCAGCTCGCGCGGCTGCATATCGGCCAGCAGCAGCAGGCAGACGCACGACGCTACAACATCCGCCACAGGGACGTGTCCTACAACCCCGGGGACCAAGTTTGGGTGTGGACCCCCGTTCGCCGTCGTGGTCTCTGTGAAAAACTGCTGAGCCGGTATTTCGGTCCGTATAAAGTGCTCCGCCGCGTCAGTGACGTAAACTACGAAGTTGTTCCGGACACATCATCGCAGACACGGAGTAGGACACAAAGACAACCGAGCTCAGACATAGTTCATGTTGTGCGCATGAAGCCGTACATTGCGCGTCCGTAACTTTTTTTGTTTTCGTTTTTTTGTTCTCTCATTCCCTTCTTTGTTTCTCCTTTTCATTTATCGTTGGGAGATTGCTTCTTCGTTCATTGACTGTGCCGGCGTGACGGCTACTTTTTTTTGTGTACTTTCGCTTTGCCTGCCTTCTTCTTCGTTGTCTTCTACGCCTATTTTTTTAGCATCGAGGCGATGCTTTTGTTCGGAAGGGGGGATATTGCCACCTGTAGGTAGTGGGTCGAGGGCAAGAGTGGGTCGAGCCCAAGAGAAGAAAGAAGACGGCGCGCCCCCTTCTCTGCTCGAGCCAGCCCCGACGGTCGCGTCTTCCGAGAGCCAGCTGCTCTACGGGTTATTAAACCTTCAAGTCCACTTCTAGAGGCTCGTGACAATATCTCAGACACTTGTCCCGGACAGTGTGTCTTAACTCCGCTTTGTCGCCCCTGGGTCCCCCGACTTATTGGAATCCTCTTAGATGAATCCGCGGACTCGATCGCATCGTTCGATTTGTTGGTGCAACGACCACACAGCCACACTGACACACATTACATACCAGTGTACGGAACGCCCAGCCGAGGCAGTATCCAGGCTGGTGAGCTCATCACAGACACTCACAACGTGGTCTTGGGAGGCACGACTTTCCGAGCTGGCACTGGGAAGCAAACTGGCGACCCTGGACCAGGCCCGGCGAGCCGCCGCGGCCAGTGGGGCTCTACAAGAGGGCTCCACCCGAGAATAACCACACCAGCCACTCTTCGTACAATAAAGTTTATCCTCTCTCTCTCTCGTTCGATTTTTCTTTTATAACAGGAGCTATACTTAAACGCCTTGCATTTATAAATCTTGCATTACGCTCGAAGATATGTGCAGGTGATGGCGCTAGATGTATTAAATTTATTTGAATTTATTTTATTTCAATGCGCACAAGAAGCCTACGGGCGTCCTGCACGTATTTGATACCGCTTGGAACGGTGCAAGTAATCTTTATATATGCGTAACACATATACGTGCGAAAATATGAGCTCAATGTGTGAACGTGGAAAATAATGCGAGCTTAGTATACAAGGCATAAGGAAACAATTATGCTGTTGAATAGCGTGATATAGGTAGGAAAGAAAAGGCATAAACAATACTTTATACAAATCTAAACGAACAATTTATAGACCAAATACAAACATAACGCCTATTTTTGCCGCCCACCAATCGCATAGCGGCCTATACTTGTGGGGGTGTCCCGCCCAAGTGTCTGCAAATCAATCTCTACTCATGTGGCCTTCTTCGCCACACTTGAAGCAGCCTCGGCCGCGGCGTCTTCGTCAGCAGTGGGACAGTCCCGGCTCATATGCCCTTCTTGGTTGCGCTCGAAGTATGCACGGCCAGCGGTGCTACTCCCTGATCTGCCACGCTCCGAATGGCTGACGCCCCCGTAGATGAAAGTGAGCTGCTCCTTCTCCGGGGTTCCCTCACCCCAGCAGTCCGCTCCAGCCGCCAAGACGCCTCGGTTGTGGACGTTCTTGTGCCAGGTAGATCCCATGGCGCCCCAACCTGCGCCTGTGTAGTCGCCATTGTCAGAGTAGCCACACGGCACAACAGCCGAACGGGAGACACCACGAATTCTGATGGTATGTAACGCAGGCCGATCTGTTGCCTGACTACTTACCAGAAGGCCGCCGGGAGGTTGCTGCTACACTATGGCTCCGCGCCCACGGCCTAACCCGAAGGAAACGGCAGTGACTACTCACGACTTCAGCCATCAAGCGTTCTTCTCGTAAATTTGTTCGTTTGCCCTCGGTCACTGGCCCATACCCACTATGTGGGGATTGGTCATGATGCGGATAGAATTAGAAGGCGGTTAGTAATTCCGAGAAAACAACTGAGATAATTGGCAAAGAATCAAGAAAATAGAAAATAACGATTAAAAATTTAACTATAAAATATTTTGAAACTAAATAGTAAGCAATTGTTACTCGTTTTTAAAACGTGAAGCCGAAAGCCCGCCAGCTGTGGAAGAAGACGACGACGAACGCGCAAGCAGTGGCACGATCGCGTCTCTGTGACCACGTGACGTCTGCATTCAGGCACGCACTAGGCACACCTTTAGTAATCTAGTACAGGGGAGCAGCCGTGGCTTCATGGAAGCGTGCTCGTCACGCCCCGCGGAGGCCCGGCTTCGGTTCCCACCCAGACCGAAATGTACCAAATTTTTTTTTCAAAGCCACTAATTTACTTTGGTTACAAGAACCTTCCTGAGAAACGTGGCGTCAATCCGAACATTTTTAGACGTGCTTTTACACTTTGCGGCGCCGGACATTTTTCGTTACGGCGCTGTTTTGCCAGCGTCGCAGTAAGGTCACCGCCAAGGCTACCGCCAACATAGACACCTAACGCTTTTGCCTTAAAAGCGTTTTTTCCGAGCGTGAAAGAAGCCCGCGAATACACACAAAGTGCCTCGAGGTGCCAGTTGCGCGGCAATTTTGCGTGTATTCGCGGGACTCTTTCACGCTCGGAAAAACACTTTTATGTAGCACGTATTGAGCAACAGAAAGCTGTATCGAGAGTTTTTCATGTTGCTGTACAATTTTCCCATTGACACTTTTAATATAATTATAATATTGCAGAAGTCAATTGATTAATTAAGAACAATTTAATTAGGCGGAATACAAAAAATAATCAGAATATCTCCATGCAACGGCAGACAACATTGCCTTGGTTCTGTCCAGCTACGTGGCATTTGCATATTTTGAAGTTTGGCCCAAGTTAGGTGAAACAACCGATATAGGGTGTCCCAGCTAGCGTTAGCAATACTCTTGGAAGCAATAAATTATTTAAAATTGACGGTACTAGATACAATTATAAGTCCTGCTGGATTCGGTTGTAAGACTTGAAACGACCGAACTCCACAAGTCTTATAATCATATCTTGCACCGTTATTTTACAGCAAAGCTGTTAAGGGCTTAGTCTCCGATTGTCGTGTCCGCGTGTAGAATAAAACTTTCATTGGCCGTATGCTGTATGTGCGAGTGAAAGCGCGCGAGGGACGCGCGCTGTCACGGGGAGTGAACGCACGGCGGAGAGCAAACGCGACATCTTCCGTCGCGGGAAAGGGCGTGGGAGGACGGGAGGTAGGGAGGCGAGGCGAGGTTTAGCTGCGGCACCAAATGCCTATCTTGCGACCGGGCGCAAGGGGAACTGGCGACTCAATCACCCACGCAAAAGGAGGAAAGCGGGAAGGCAGCGCGGGAGCTAGGGAGTGCGGCTTTTGCTCTGTGAGCAATTACCTGCGACTTTGTGCGGCGACGGCCGATCGCGCGTACCGTATCTTGAAAGCGATATGCAACACGGCTCCTACCTTTGTATGCGCTGTGCTTTCGCCGCTCAGTTTCCGTTGAACCGATAGACCGCATGAACCTTCGCTCGCTGGTGGTGGCGCACTTGCTCACGCCAGCGTTTTGACAGCGCACGTCAGCAACGCGCAGGACTGTTGTCGACGGCTGCGGCGTTTTGCCCGCGTTCGCGCCGAACGCGCGCGGCGTTGGTGACTTGCTTATGAAGAACGTGCCAACCTTTGCCATACAGCCTATAGTGGTGTACCGTAGCGACCATAAGGCCATGGTCCCTGTGGTCACTAAATAAATGAAAATCACTCGATCATATATATTTCTCATTTTTAATAGTTCAAATAACCAACTGCACCATGACATCCTAATTGTCATAATTGGAAATACATAATTCCCACCACAGTACAGCTTCCCTGGTCTTCCATCTTCACCCAAGTGGAAGGGTCGACAGTATTTTTATCTTTTTTTTATTCGAACAACTTGGCGAACGTTATTGTTATCTGGGTACAAGAGTGTATTTCTTGTAGACAATTATTTAGTTTTCAGGAAGGGGTTACATCGGGTACACATGAACAGATGAGAGGAGTGCCACAGGGAAAACTTCATTCTCCGCTTTTGCCACGCTTTTCTTCTTCTTCCTTCCGAGATTTTACGTGCTAAAAACAGTTCTGATTATGAGGTATGCCGTAGTGGAGGGCTCTGGATTAATTTTGACCACCTAGGGTTCTTTAACGTGCACTACAACGCAATCCCACGGGCGTTTTAAATGCGAAGCATTTCTTGCCGGCGGCTCTGTCTGTTGTCCCGCGTCCAACAACCCCACAGCGCATGCGCGTCCCCTCCCCATCTCTCCCCTCTTCTACGCTCCCCCCCTTTCTCTCCTCTATGAATCCTCTACGGAGCGGCGCCCGCGTCCCACACCCCCACAGTGCATGCGCGTCCACTCCCCCTCTCTCCTCTCCTACACTCCCCCCTTTCTCTCCTCTAGGAATCCGGAGCGGCGCGCTCGACAGGTGGTGCGACAGCTGCATACTCCGCTGGGGGCGCCACGGTAGTTCCGAGGTATGAAAATGACGGAGCGTGCGCGCCTCATTCTCTCTCCTGTGCAGCGCCGCGATGAGCGCTCGGGCCGCTGCCGCGAAACCATCTCCCGCTGCTTCGCATCCACACATGGTTCCCTTTAGCGGGAGATGGAGTAAATTTTTTTTGGAGCCGCCGCAGCTGGGATTCAATCCCGCAAACTCGAGCTCAGAAGCGCAACGCCTTAGCTGACGGAGCCACCGCGGCGGGTCTGTTCACGTTCATCAGGATTTTCAACTCCATCTCTATGCCGATGACATTGCATTTCTCTCCTCATCGCCGGACAATAAAACGTCATAGAAATTTTTACAGTCATATTTGTTTGAACAATTCTACTAAAAAGGCAAGCTCTGCGTCGGTGTCTGGGGCTGCAAAGTTCTGTGACTACATGTGCGCTTCTTCTGGAGGCTCGAATTATTCCGCTCGATTCCAGATTTAGACAACTTACTGTCATCACTTGCCTGAAGCTGTACGGTGCAACTGTCTCTAGGTTCAATTCCTTTCATTAATACTCCTGATTCATTTTTCAAATCATGTTGGCGGCGTTATGGACAGCCGCAGGTTATTTTTGTTCAGGCGCTTTTATTGAAATTTCAAGTTAGTGCACCGTGCATGATTTTTTACAGAACAAGTTCGCTGAAGGTTGAATTGATTCTTCATTATATTTTTCCAAAGCACGCAAAACTTCTTGCAGCGCGCATGCTGAAGGTCCCCTTCAAGATAATCTCGGTCAATTCCATTCTAAATTTGTTATTTCTAGGACGCAACTCAAAGGTTACAAAAGGCCGGAGTTGTCATTTCTTCCAATCGCTTAACTGGTATTTTTCGCTCCGTATGTTTCATTTCACCTCAATATTTCTGGCAGAAGTTCTGGTAATTATCATGGCCATCAGAAAATTGGGTTCTCAGAAGTTTAAAGTAATTCTTGCAGATGCGCATTCGGTCTGTACACATTTATCTTCTAATAAGCAGTCAAACCTGCTGAGCATATCTCAGACACTTGTCCCGGACAGTGTGTCTTAACTCCGCTTTGTCGCCCCTGGGTCCCCCGACATATTGGAATTCTCTTAGATGAATCCGCGCACTCGATCGCATCGTTCGATTTGTTGGTGCAACGACCACACAGCCACACTGACACACATTACATACCAGTGTACGGAACGCCCAGCCGAGGTAGTATCCAGGCTGGTGAGCTCATCACAGACACTCACAACGTGGTCTTGGGAGGCACGACTTTCCGAGCTGGCAGTGGGAAGCCAACTGGCGAGCCTGGACCAGGCCCGGCGAGCCGCCGCGGCCAGTGGGGCTCTACAAGAGGGCTCCACCCGAGAATAACCACACCAACCACTCTTCGTACAATAAAGTTTATTCTCTCTCTCTCTCGTTCGATTTTTCTTTTATAACAGGAGCTATACTTAAACGCCTTGCATTTATAAATCTTGCATTACGCTCGAATATATGTGCAGGTGATGGCGCTAGATTAATTAAATTTATTTGAATTTATTTTCTTTCATTGCGCACAAGAAGCCTACGGGCGTCCTGCACGTATTTGATACCGCTTGGAACGGTGCAAGTAATCTTTATATATGCGTAACACATATACGTGCGAAAATATGAGCTCAATGTGTGAACGTGGAAAATGAATGCGAGCTTAGTACAAGGCATAAGGAAACATTTATGCTGTTGAATAGCGTGATATAGGTAGGAAAGAAAAGGCATAAACAATACTTTATACAAATCTAAACGAACAATTTATAGACCAAATACAAACATAACGCCTATTTTTGCCGCCCACCAATCGCATAGCGGCCTATACTTGTGGGGGTGTCCCGCCCAAGTGTCTGCAAATCAATCTCTACTCATGTGGCCTTCTTCGCCACACTTGAAGCAGCCTCGGCCGCGGCGTCTTCGTCAGCAGTGGGACAGTCCCGGCTCATATGCCCTTCTTGGTTGCGCTCGAAGTATGCACGGCCAGCGGTGCTACTCCCTGATCTGCCACGCTCCGAATGGCCGACGCCCCCGTAGATGAAAGTGAGCTGCTCCTTCTCCGGGGTTCCCTCACCCCAGCAGTCCGCTCCAGCCGCCAAGACGCCTCGGTTGTGGACGTTCTTGTGCCAGGTAGATCCCATGGCGCCCCAACCTGCGCCTGTGTAGTCGCCATTGTCAGAGTAGCCACACGGCACAACAGCCGAACGGGAGACACCACGAATTCTGATGGTATGTAACGCAGGCCGATCTGTTGCCTGACTACTTACCAGAAGGCCGCCGGGAGGTTGCTGCTACACTATGGCTCCGCGCCCACGGCCTAACCCGAAGGAAACGGCAGTGACTACTCACGACTTCAGCCATCAAGCGTTCTTCTCGTAAATTTGTTCGTTTGCCCTCGGTCACTGGCTCATACCCACTATGTGGGGATTGGTCATGATGCGGATAGAATTAGAAGGCGGTTAGTAATTCCGAGAAAACAACTGAGATAATTGGCAAAGAATCAAGAAAATAGAAAATAACGATTATAAATTTAACTATAAAATATTTTGAAACTAAATAGTAAGCAATTGTTACTCGTTTTTAAAACGTGAAGCCGAAAGCCCGCCAGCTGTGGAAGAAGACGACGACGAACGCGCAAGCAGTGGCACGATCGCGTCTCTGTGACCACGTGACGTCTGCATTCAGGCACGCACTAGGCACACCTTTAGTAATCTAGTACAGGGGAGCAGCCGTGGCTTCATGGAAGCGTGCTCGTCACGCCCCGCGGAGGCCCGGCTTCGGTTCCCACCCAGACCGAAATGTACCAAATTTTTTTTTCAAAGCCACTAATTTACTTTGGTTACAAGAACCTTCCTGAGAAACGTGGCGTCAATCCGAACATTTTTAGACGTGCTTTTACACTTTGCGGCGCCGGACATTTTTCGTTACGGCGCTGTTTTGCCAGCGTCGCAGTAAGGTCACCGCCAAGGCTACCGCCAACATAGACACCTAACGCTTTTGCCTTAAAAGCGTTTTTTCCGAGCGTGAAAGAAGCCCGCGAATACACACAAAGTGCCTCGAGGTGCCAGTTGCGCGGCAATTTTGCGTGTATTCGCGGGACTCTTTCACGCTCGGAAAAACACTTTTATGTAGCACGTATTGAGCAACAGAAAGCTGTATCGAGAGTTTTTCATGTTGCTGTACAATTTTCCCATTGACACTTTTAATATAATTATAATATTGCAGAAGTCAATTGATTAATTAAGAACAATTTAATTAGGCGGAATACAAAAAATAATCAGAATATCTCCATGCAACGGCAGACAACATTGCCTTGGTTCTGTCCAGCTACGTGGCATTTGCATATTTTGAAGTTTGGCCCAAGTTAGGTGAAACAACCGATATAGGGTGTCCCAGCTAGCGTTAGCAATACTCTTGGAAGCAATAAATTATTTAAAATTGACGGTACTAGATACAATTATAAGTCCTGCTGGATTCGGTTGTAAGACTTGAAACGACCGAACTCCACAAGTCTTATAATCATATCTTGCACCGTTATTTTACAGCAAAGCTGTTAAGGGCTTAGTCTCCGATTGTCGTGTCCGCGTGTAGAATAAAACTTTCATTGGCCGTATGCTGTATGTGCGAGTGAAAGCGCGCAAGGGACACGCGCTGTCACGGGGAGTGAACGCACGGCGGAGAGCAAACGCGACATCTTCCGTCGCGGGAAAGGGAGTGGGAGGACGGGAGGTAGGGAGGCGAGGCGAGGTTTAGCTGCGGCACCAAATGCCTATCTTGCGACCGGCCGCAAGGGGAACTGGCGACTCAATCACCCACGCAAAAGGAGGAAAGCGGGAAGGCAGCGCGGGAGCTAGGGAGTGCGGCTTTTGCTCTGTGAGCAATTACCTGCGACTTTGTGCGGCGACGGCCGATCGCGCGTACCGTATCTTGAAAGCGATATGCAACACGGCTCCTACCTTTGTATGCGCTGTGCTTTCGCCGCTCAGTTTCCGTTGAACCGATAGACCGCATGAACCTTCGCTCGCTGGTGGTGGCGCACTTGCTCACGCCAGCGTTTTGACAGCGCACGTCAGCAACGCGCAGGACTGTTGTCGACGGCTGCGGCGTTTTGCCCGCGTTCGCGCCGAACGCGCGCGGCGTTGGTGACTTGCTTATGAAGAACGTGCCAACCTTTGCCATACAGCCTATAGTGGTGTACCGTAGCGACCATAAGGCCATGGTCCCTGTGGTCACTAAATAAATGAAAATCACTCGATCATATATATTTCTCATTTTAATAGTTCAAATAACCAACTGCACCATGACATCCTAATTGTCATAATTGGAAATACATAATTCCCACCACAGTACAGCTTCCCTGGTCTTCCATCTTCACCCAAGTGGAAGGGTCGACAGTATTTTTATCTTTTTTTTATTCGAACAACTTGGCGAACGTTATTGTTATCTGGGTACAAGAGTGTATTTCTTGTAGACAATTATTTAGTTTTCAGGAAGGGGTTACATCGGGTACACATGAACAGATGAGAGGAGTGCCACAGGGAAAACTTCATTCTCCGCTTTTGCCACGCTTTTCTTCTTCTTCCTTCCGAGATTTTACGTGCTAAAAACAGTTCTGATTATGAGGTATGCCGTAGTGGAGGGCTCTGGATTAATTTTGACCACCTAGGGTTCTTTAACGTGCACTACAACGCAATCCCACGGGCGTTTTAAATGCGAAGCATTTCTTGCCGGCGGCTCTGTCTGTTGTCCCGCGTCCAACAACCCCACAGCGCATGCGCGTCCCCTCCCCATCTCTCCCCTCTTCTACGCTCCCCCCCTTTCTCTCCTCTATGAATCCTCTACGGAGCGGCGCCCGCGTCCCACACCCCCACAGTGCATGCGCGTCCACTCCCCCTCTCTCCTCTCCTACACTCCCCCCTTTCTCTCCTCTAGGAATCCGGAGCGGCGCGCTCGACAGGTGGTGCGACAGCTGCATACTCCGCTGGGGGCGCCACGGTAGTTCCGAGGTATGAAAATGACGGAGCGTGCGCGCCTCATTCTCTCTCCTGTGCAGCGCCGCGATAAGCGCTCGGGCCGCTGCCGCGAAACCATCTCCCGCTGCTTCGCATCCACACATGGTTCCCTTTAGCGGGAGATGGAGTAAATTTTTTTTGGAGCCGCCGCAGCTGGGATTCAATCCCGCAAACTCGAGCTCAGAAGCGCAACGCCTTAGCTGACGGAGCCACCGCGGCGGGTCTGTTCACGTTCATCAGGATTTTCAACTCCATCTCTATGCCGATGACATTGCATTTCTCTCCTCATCGCCGGACAATAAAACGTCATAGAAATTTTTACAGTCATATTTGTTTGAACAATTCTACTAAAAAGGCAAGCTCTGCGTCGGTGTCTGGGGCTGCAAAGTTCTGTGACTACATGTGCGCTTCTTCTGGAGGCTCGAATTATTCCGCTCGATTCCAGATTTAGACAACTTACTGTCATCACTTGCCTGAAGCTGTACGGTGCAACTGTCTCTAGGTTCAATTCCTTTCATTAATACTCCTGATTCATTTTTCAAATCATGTTGGCGGCGTTATGGACAGCCGCAGGTTATTTTTGTTCAGGCGCTTTTATTGAAATTTCAAGTTAGTGCACCGTGCATGATTTTTTACAGAACAAGTTCGCTGAAGGTTGAATTGATTCTTCATTATATTTTTCCAAAGCACGCAAAACTTCTTGCAGCGCGCATGCTGAAGGTCCCCTTCAAGATAATCTCGGTCAATTCCATTCTAAATTTGTTATTTCTAGGACGCAACTCAAAGGTTACAAAAGGCCGGAGTTGTCATTTCTTCCAATCGCTTAACTGGTATTTTTCGCTCCGTATGTTTCATTTCACCTCAATATTTCTGGCAGAAGTTCTGGTAATTATCATGGCCATCAGAAAATTGGGTTCTCAGAAGTTTAAAGTAATTCTTGCAGATGCGCATTCGGTCTGTACACATTTATCTTCTAATAAGCAGTCAAACCTGCTGAGCATATCTCAGACACTTGTCCCGGACAGTGTGTCTTAACTCCGCTTTGTCGCCCCTGGGTCCCCCGACATATTGGAATTCTCTTAGATGAATCCGCGCACTCGATCGCATCGTTCGATTTGTTGGTGCAACGACCACACAGCCACACTGACACACATTACATACCAGTGTACGGAACGCCCAGCCGAGGTAGTATCCAGGCTGGTGAGCTCATCACAGACACTCACAACGTGGTCTTGGGAGGCACGACTTTCCGAGCTGGCAGTGGGAAGCCAACTGGCGAGCCTGGACCAGGCCCGGCGAGCCGCCGCGGCCAGTGGGGCTCTACAAGAGGGCTCCACCCGAGAATAACCACACCAACCACTCTTCGTACAATAAAGTTTATTCTCTCTCTCTCTCTCGTTCGATTTTTCTTTTATAACAGGAGCTATACTTAAACGCCTTGCATTTATAAATCTTGCATTACGCTCGAATATATGTGCAGGTGATGGCGCTAGATTAATTAAATTTATTTGAATTTATTTTCTTTCATTGCGCACAAGAAGCCTACGGGCGTCCTGCACGTATTTGATACCGCTTGGAACGGTGCAAGTAATCTTTATATATGCGTAACACATATACGTGCGAAAATATGAGCTCAATGTGTGAACGTGGAAAATGAATGCGAGCTTAGTACAAGGCATAAGGAAACATTTATGCTGTTGAATAGCGTGATATAGGTAGGAAAGAAAAGGCATAAACAATACTTTATACAAATCTAAACGAACAATTTATAGACCAAATACAAACATAACGCCTATTTTTGCCGCCCACCAATCGCATAGCGGCCTATACTTGTGGGGGTGTCCCGCCCAAGTGTCTGCAAATCAATCTCTACTCATGTGGCCTTCTTCGCCACACTTGAAGCAGCCTCGGCCGCGGCGTCTTCGTCAGCAGTGGGACAGTCCCGGCTCATATGCCCTTCTTGGTTGCGCTCGAAGTATGCACGGCCAGCGGTGCTACTCCCTGATCTGCCACGCTCCGAATGGCCGACGCCCCCGTAGATGAAAGTGAGCTGCTCCTTCTCCGGGGTTCCCTCACCCCAGCAGTCCGCTCCAGCCGCCAAGACGCCTCGGTTGTGGACGTTCTTGTGCCAGGTAGATCCCATGGCGCCCCAACCTGCGCCTGTGTAGTCGCCATTGTCAGAGTAGCCACACGGCACAACAGCCGAACGGGAGACACCACGAATTCTGATGGTATGTAACGCAGGCCGATCTGTTGCCTGACTACTTACCAGAAGGCCGCCGGGAGGTTGCTGCTACACTATGGCTCCGCGCCCACGGCCTAACCCGAAGAAACGGCAGTGACTACTCACGACTTCAGCCATCAAGCGTTCTTCTCGTAAATTTGTTCGTTTGCCCTCGGTCACTGGCTCATACCCACTATGTGGGGATTGGTCATGATGCGGATAGAATTAGAAGGCGGTTAGTAATTCCGAGAAAACAACTGAGATAATTGGCAAAGAATCAAGAAAATAGAAAATAACGATTATAAATTTAACTATAAAATATTTTGAAACTAAATAGTAAGCAATTGTTACTCGTTTTTAAAACGTGAAGCCGAAAGCCCGCCAGCTGTGGAAGAAGACGACCACGAACGCGCAAGCAGTGGCACGATCGCGTCTCTGTGACCACGTGACGTCTGCATTCAGGCACGCACTAGGCACACCTTTAGTAATCTAGTACAGGGGAGCAGCCGTGGCTTCATGGAAGCGTGCTCGTCACGCCCCGCGGAGGCCCGGCTTCGGTTCCCACCCAGACCGAAATGTACCAAATTTTTTTTTCAAAGCCACTAATTTACTTTGGTTACAAGAACCTTCCTGAGAAACGTGGCGTCAATCCGAACATTTTTAGACGTGCTTTTACACTTTGCGGCGCCGGACATTTTTCGTTACTGCGCTGTTTTGCCAGCGTCGCAGTAAGGTCACCGCCAAGGCTACCGCCAACATAGACACCTAACGCTTTTGCCTTAAAAGCGTTTTTTCCGAGCGTGAAAGAAGCCCGCGAATACACACAAAGTGCCTCGAGGTGCCAGTTGCGCGGCAATTTTGCGTGTATTCGCGGGACTCTTTCACGCTCGGAAAAACACTTTTATGTAGCACGTATTGAGCAACAGAAAGCTGTATCGAGAGTTTTTCATGTTGCTGTACAATTTTCCCATTGACACTTTTAATATAATTATAATATTGCAGAAGTCAATTGATTAATTAAGAACAATTTAATTAGGCGGAATACAAAAAATAATCAGAATATCTCCATGCAACGGCAGACAACATTGCCTTGGTTCTGTCCAGCTACGTGGCATTTGCATATTTTGAAGTTTGGCCCAAGTTAGGTGAAACAACCGATATAGGGTGTCCCAGCTAGCGTTAGCAATACTCTTGGAAGCAATAAATTATTTAAAATTGACGGTACTAGATACAATTATAAGTCCTGCTGGATTCGGTTGTAAGACTTGAAACGACCGAACTCCACAAGTCTTATAATCATATCTTGCACCGTTATTTTACAGCAAAGCTGTTAAGGGCTTAGTCTCCGATTGTCGTGTCCGCGTGTAGAATAAAACTTTCATTGGCCGTATGCTGTATGTGCGAGTGAAAGCGCGCGAGGGACACGCGCTGTCACGGGGAGTGAACGCACGGCGGAGAGCAAACGCGACATCTTCCGTCGTGGGAAAGGGAGTGGGAGGACGGGAGGTAGGGAGGCGAGGCGAGGTTTAGCTGCGGCACCAAATGCCTATCTTGCGACCGGGCGCAAGGGGAACTGGCGACTCAATCACCCACGCAAAAGGAGGAAAGCGGGAAGGCAGCGCGGGAGCTAGGGAGTGCGGCTTTTGCTCTGTGAGCAATTACCTGCGACTTTGTGCGGCGACGGCCGATCGCGCGTACCGTATCTTGAAAGCGATATGCAACACGGCTCCTACCTTTGTATGCGCTGTGCTTTCGCCGCTCAGTTTCCGTTGAACCGATAGACCGCATGAACCTTCGCTCGCTGGTGGTGGCGCACTTGCTCACGCCAGCGTTTTGACAGCGCACGTCAGCAACGCGCAGGACTGTTGTCGACGGCTGCGGCGTTTTGCCCGCGTTCGCGCCGAACGCGCGCGGCGTTGGTGACTTGCTTATGAAGAACGTGCCAACCTTTGCCATACAGCCTATAGTGGTGTACCGTAGCGACCATAAGGCCATGGTCCCTGTGGTCACTAAATAAATGAAAATCACTCGATCATATATATTTCTCATTTTTAATAGTTCAAATAACCAACTGCACCATGACATCCTAATTGTCATAATTGGAAATACATAATTCCCACCACAGTACAGCTTCCCTGGTCTTCCATCTTCACCCAAGTGGAAGGGTCGACAGTATTTTTATCTTTTTTTTATTCGAACAACTTGGCGAACGTTATTGTTATCTGGGTACAAGAGTGTATTTCTTGTAGACAATTATTTAGTTTTCAGGAAGGGGTTACATCGGGTACACATGAACAGATGAGAGGAGTGCCACAGGGAAAACTTCATTCTCCGCTTTTGCCACGCTTTTCTTCTTCTTCCTTCCGAGATTTTACGTGCTAAAAACAGTTCTGATTATGAGGTATGCCGTAGTGGAGGGCTCTGGATTAATTTTGACCACCTAGGGTTGTTTAACGTGCACTACAACGCAATCCCACGGGCGTTTTAAATGCGAAGCATTTCTTGCCGGCGGCTCTGTCTGTTGTCCCGCGTCCAACAACCCCACAGCGCATGCGCGTCCCCTCCCCATCTCTCCCCTCTTCTACGCTCCCCCCCTTTCTCTCCTCTATGAATCCTCTACGGAGCGGCGCCCGCGTCCCACACCCCCACAGTGCATGCGCGTCCACTCCCCCTCTCTCCTCTCCTACACTCCCCCCTTTCTCTCCTCTAGGAATCCGGAGCGGCGCGCTCGACAGGTGGTGCGACAGCTGCATACTCCGCTGGGGGCGCCACGGTAGTTCCGAGGTATGAAAATGACGGAGCGTGCGCGCCTCATTCTCTCTCCTGTGCAGCGCCGCGATAAGCGCTCGGGCCGCTGCCGCGAAACCATCTCCCGCTGCTTCGCATCCACACATGGTTCCCTTTAGCGGGAGATGGAGTAAATTTTTTTTGGAGCCGCCGCAGCTGGGATTCAATCCCGCAAACTCGAGCTCAGAAGCGCAACGCCTTAGCTGACGGAGCCACCGCGGCGGGTCTGTTCACGTTCATCAGGATTTTCAACTCCATCTCTATGCCGATGACATTGCATTTCTCTCCTCATCGCCGGACAATAAAACGTCATAGAAATTTTACAGTCATATTTGTTTGAACAATTCTACTAAAAAGGCAAGCTCTGCGTCGGTGTCTGGGGCTGCAAAGTTCTGTGACTACATGTGCGCTTCTTCTGGAGGCTCGAATTATTCCGCTCGATTCCAGATTTAGACAACTTACTGTCATCACTTGCCTGAAGCTGTACGGTGCAACTGTCTCTAGGTTCAATTCCTTTCATTAATACTCCTGATTCATTTTTCAAATCATGTTGGCGGCGTTATGGACAGCCGCAGGTTATTTTTGTTCAGGCGCTTTTATTGAAATTTCAAGTTAGTGCACCGTGCATGATTTTTTACAGAACAAGTTCGCTGAAGGTTGAATTGATTCTTCATTA
Organism: Dermacentor silvarum; assembly: GCF_013339745.2. NCBI lineage: Eukaryota > Metazoa > Arthropoda > Arachnida > Ixodida > Ixodidae > Dermacentor > Dermacentor silvarum. The sequence goes on along the minus strand of NC_051154.1, from coordinate 94,935,379 downwards.
TATTTTTCCAAAGCACGCAAAACTTCTTGCAGCGCGCATGCTGAAGGTCCCCTTCAAGATAATCTCGGTCAATTCCATTCTAAATTTGTTATTTCTAGGACGCAACTCAAAGGTTACAAAAGGCCGGAGTTGTCATTTCTTCCAATCGCTTAACTGGTATTTTTCGCTCCGTATGTTTCATTTCACCTCAATATTTCTGGCAGAAGTTCTGGTAATTATCATGGCCATCAGAAAATTGGGTTCTCAGAAGTTTAAAGTAATTCTTGCAGATGCGCATTCGGTCTGTACACATTTATCTTCTAATAAGCAGTCAAACCTGCTGAGCATATCTCAGACACTTGTCCCGGACAGTGTGTCTTAACTCCGCTTTGTCGCCCCTGGGTCCCCCGACATATTGGAATTCTCTTAGATGAATCCGCGCACTCGATCGCATCGTTCGATTTGTTGGTGCAACGACCACACAGCCACACTGACACACATTACATACCAGTGTACGGAACGCCCAGCCGAGGTAGTATCCAGGCTGGTGAGCTCATCACAGACACTCACAACGTGGTCTTGGGAGGCACGACTTTCCGAGCTGGCAGTGGGAAGCCAACTGGCGAGCCTGGACCAGGCCCGGCGAGCCGCCGCGGCCAGTGGGGCTCTACAAGAGGGCTCCACCCGAGAATAACCACACCAACCACTCTTCGTACAATAAAGTTTATTCTCTCTCTCTCTCTCTCGTTCGATTTTTCTTTTATAACAGGAGCTATACTTAAACGCCTTGCATTTATAAATCTTGCATTACGCTCGAATATATGTGCAGGTGATGGCGCTAGATTAATTAAATTTATTTGAATTTATTTTCTTTCATTGCGCACAAGAAGCCTACGGGCGTCCTGCACGTATTTGATACCGCTTGGAACGGTGCAAGTAATCTTTATATATGCGTAACACATATACGTGCGAAAATATGAGCTCAATGTGTGAACGTGGAAAATGAATGCGAGCTTAGTACAAGGCATAAGGAAACATTTATGCTGTTGAATAGCGTGATATAGGTAGGAAAGAAAAGGCATAAACAATACTTTATACAAATCTAAACGAACAATTTATAGACCAAATACAAACATAACGCCTATTTTTGCCGCCCACCAATCGCATAGCGGCCTATACTTGTGGGGGTGTCCCGCCCAAGTGTCTGCAAATCAATCTCTACTCATGTGGCCTTCTTCGCCACACTTGAAGCAGCCTCGGCCGCGGCGTCTTCGTCAGCAGTGGGACAGTCCCGGCTCATATGCCCTTCTTGGTTGCGCTCGAAGTATGCACGGCCAGCGGTGCTACTCCCTGATCTGCCACGCTCCGAATGGCCGACGCCCCCGTAGATGAAAGTGAGCTGCTCCTTCTCCGGGGTTCCCTCACCCCAGCAGTCCGCTCCAGCCGCCAAGACGCCTCGGTTGTGGACGTTCTTGTGCCAGGTAGATCCCATGGCGCCCCAACCTGCGCCTGTGTAGTCGCCATTGTCAGAGTAGCCACACGGCACAACAGCCGAACGGGAGACACCACGAATTCTGATGGTATGTAACGCAGGCCGATCTGTTGCCTGACTACTTACCAGAAGGCCGCCGGGAGGTTGCTGCTACACTATGGCTCCGCGCCCACGGCCTAACCCGAAAGAAACGGCAGTGACTACTCACGACTTCAGCCATCAAGCGTTCTTCTCGTAAATTTGTTCGTTTGCCCTCGGTCACTGGCTCATACCCACTATGTGGGGATTGGTCATGATGCGGATAGAATTAGAAGGCGGTTAGTAATTCCGAGAAAACAACTGAGATAATTGGCAAAGAATCAAGAAAATAGAAAATAACGATTAAAAATTTAACTATAAAATATTTTGAAACTAAATAGTAAGCAATTGTTACTCGTTTTTAAAACGTGAAGCCGAAAGCCCGCCAGCTGTGGAAGAAGACGACGACGAACGCGCAAGCAGTGGCACGATCGCGTCTCTGTGACCACGTGACGTCTGCATTCAGGCACGCACTAGGCACACCTTTAGTAATCTAGTACAGGGGAGCAGCCGCGGCTTCATGGAAGCGTGCTCGTCACGCCCCGCGGAGGCCCGGCTTCGGTTCCCACCCAGACCGAAATGTACCAAATTTTTTTTTCATAGCCACTAATTTACTTTGGTTACAAGAACCTTCCTGAGAAACGTGGCGTCAATCCGAACATTTTTAGACGTGCTTTTACACTTTGCGGCGCCGGACATTTTTCGTTACTGCGCTGTTTTGCCAGCGTCGCAGTAAGGTCACCGCCAAGGCTACCGCCAACATAGACACCTAACGCTTTTGCCTTAAAAGCGTTTTTTCCGAGCGTGAAAGAAGCCCGCGAATACACACAAAGTGCCTCGAGGTGCCAGTTGCGCGGCAATTTTGCGTGTATTCGCGGGACTCTTTCACGCTCGGAAAAACACTTTTATGTAGCACGTATTGAGCAACAGAAAGCTGTATCGAGAGTTTTTCATGTTGCTGTACAATTTTTCCATTGACACTTTTAATATAATTATAATATTGCAGAAGTCAATTGATTAATTAAGAACAATTTAATTAGGCGGAATACAAAAAATAATCAGAATATCTCCATGCAACGGCAGACAACATTGCCTTGGTTCTGTCCAGCTACGTGGCATTTGCATATTTTGAAGTTTGGCCCAAGTTAGGTGAAACAACCGATATAGGGTGTCCCAGCTAGCGTTAGCAATACTCTTGGAAGCAATAAATTATTTAAAATTGACGGTACTAGATACAATTATAAGTCCTGCTGGATTCGGTTGTAAGACTTGAAACGACCGAACTCCACAAGTCTTATAATCATATCTTGCACCGTTATTTTACAGCAAAGCTGTTAAGGGCTTAGTCTCCGATTGTCGTGTCCGCGTGTAGAATAAAACTTTCATTGGCCGTATGCTGTATGTGCGAGTGAAAGCGCGCGAGGGACACGCGCTGTCACGGGGAGTGAACGCACGGCGGAGAGCAAACGCGACATCTTCCGTCGCGGGAAAGGGCGTGGGAGGACGGGAGGTAGGGTGGCGAGGCGAGGTTTAGCTGCGGCACCAAATGCCTATCTTGCGACCGGGCGCAAGGGGAACTGGCGACTCAATCACCCACGCAAAAGGAGGAAAGCGGGAAGGCAGCGCGGGAGCTAGGGAGTGCGGCTTTTGCTCTGTGAGCAATTACCTGCGACTTTGTGCGGCGACGGCCGATCGCGCGTACCGTCCCTTACAAAAAAAATTGTTGAAAAGTTGTTGAAAAGTCATTGGTCAATGTCAACAAATAGCATTGAAAGCACATTGAGGCTTTGTTGAAACATTATTGAGGAAATTGTTGACAGGTGTTGAAAATTGGCCCGCGACATTCTGTTGAAACATCATTGGGTCGTTTCAATTTGAGAAGTCATTGATGGATTGTTGAAACCATGTTAAATTCCAATATTGAAAGCCCATTGAAGAAGTGTTGAAGATGTGTTGAATGTCAATATTGAAAACCTGTTGAGACATTGTTGAAATATGTTGTGTGCCAATATTGAAACCTTATTGACATAATGTTGGAACTGTGTTGAATGTCAATATTGAAACCCCATTGAAATATTATTGAAGCAGTATTGAATATCAATATTGAAACCCCACTGAGATATTATTGAAGCATTGTTGAACATCAATATTCAAACCCCATTGAAGTATTATTGGATGAGCGTTAAACGTCAATATTGCTTGATGGAGGCAAAAGTTGCTACATATCAGAAACAGGACACAAGAGGAAGAACACAGACAACACACACGTTAAGCACCAAACGTGTGTGTTGTCTGTGTTCTTCCTCTTGTGTCCTGTTTCTGATATGTAGCAACTTTTGCCTCCATTATATTATACCAACAAGCCCAACGTGCAATGTTAGTCAATAATGCAACACCATTTAAATATTATTGGAGCAGTGTTGAACGTCACTATTGAAATCACTTGAGAGCCCACTGAAATATGCTGTTTGGTGAATACTGTTGAAAACTGCACTAGACTTTTCTTTAAATACCGCTGAGCTACGTTGAGTCTCATGGCATTACCACTGATGCCATCCATATTGATGTGGTCCT